>NW_007739654.1:62572-65194 GCF_000696425.1 Galeopterus variegatus | reverse complement strand
TGCCTGTGCTTCCTGCAGTTGGGTCCAGCTGAGAGGCTGGGAGAGCTGCAGGGACTCAGACTGGGCCTGGGTTCTCGTCTTCCTGAATGAATGCCTTGGTGGGAGGACAAAGGAGGGGTGGGAGGCAGATAATGGTAAGCAAACTGATTAACATGAAAGAAATGAGACAGAGTAAGATAATTACTGGAGTGTGGCATGACAGTGAGTGACCAGGCTGGGGAATTTAGGTAGTATGGAAATTAGTCCCTGAGTAGGTGCCACTTAAGCTGAGCCCTAGGGAAGACTGCCTGTCAGACTAGAAAGCAAGTGCAAAGGCGCTGAAGCAAAAATAGCTGCATCTGAGTAATGAAAATGACTCCTGTGTGGTTAGGGGTACAGGAACCTTGGGCTTAACAGGCCAAGATAAGGATTTAGTGTGTGTTTTTTAAGTGCAACAAGAAAGCACAGGAGGGTTTAAAGCAGAGGAAGGACATCTGACATAAACATTATGGATTGAATTGTGTCCACCCAAAAGTGTAATGTATTAGGGGCTTGATCCCCATTGTGACTGTTGGGAGGGTGGGAACTCCTTTTATGGTAATTGAAAGGTAGGGCGTTGAAGAGGTGATTAGATTCTGAGGACCGTGCCCTAATGAATGGATTAATAATGGTGGTCATGAGTGAGGGTCTGAGGGCTTTAAAAGGAGAGCACATGACAGTCTCTCTGTTTCTACTTCTGCCATCTTGCAATGTGATACCCTGTGTCACTGAGGCCACCACCAAGGAAGGCCTTCACCCCATGTGTTCCCTGGACTTTAGACTACCCATCCTCAGAAACTGTAAGCAATAAATTTTGTTTCTTATAAATTACCCATTTCCAGGTATTTTGTTATAAGCAACAGAAACAGACTAATACAAACATTAAAAAGATTAGAGTGGTCAGCATGTGCAGAGGGACCGTGTGAAGCGCGCAGAGCAGGAGGACCCGCAGGAGGCCGCGGCGCTGGTCCGGTGGGCCCATCCGCTCCCTGTCCTCATGCTAGGCTCACATCATAGCACCACAGTGGGCTGAGCTGCCACAGCCAGCACTGTGACTTCTCACCTCAGTGTCCCCTATCAAAGAGCCACTGTTCATGTGCCAGAAACTCCTCTTCCCACCGCTAGTACCAGTTTCTTGGTCACCTCCCACCATCGAAACACTCCAGGGCATAAGATGATCTGATGAACACCGTTAGTCATTTCCCATGCTGAGTCCTAAGGAGAATCTGGGTTACGGAAGGTTTAAAGAGGATCTCAAGAGCAGGCACCGTGCCTTCTACCTTGATTGTTTTCCCAGAATCTAGCCATACTGGCTGACCGATAAATGTTTGTTGAATGCATCAATGAAAGATCAGCATCACAATAATCATTTGTATTTGTTAAATGTTTACTACATGCCAGATACTGTGTCATCACACTTCAAATACATTAATTTTTGAACTCCCCAGTCACCCCATGAGGTAGGCACCTCTGTTTTACACAGGAGGAAGGCCTGGGCTTGACGGTGCTGGGTAAGCATTCAGGGCATGTGCTCAAGTGCCTGTGCTTCCTGCAGTTGGGTCCAGCTGAGAGGCTGGGAGAGCTGCAGGGACTCAGACAGGGCCTGGGTTCTCGTCTTCCTGAATGAATGCCTTGGTGGGAGGACAAGGGAGGGGTGGGAGGCAGATAATGATAAACAAACTCGTTAACATGAAAGAAATGAGACAGAGTAAGATAATTACTGGAGTGTGGCATGACAGTGAGTGACCAGGCTGGGGAATTTAGGTAGTATGGAAATTAGTCCCTGACGAATAGGCTTGGGAAACACTGCATGTTATTATTAAACTCTTAGAAATTCACTCTGTGCAGTAGACACTAAGTGCTGAGCAGTCCTGCCATACAGAACATTCAATCTATTTAACCCTGCATTTCTCAAAAACATCTAATCATGAAACTCTTTCTTAATAGCTAGCTCACTGTCATAAAATGCTAGATTAAGATATTGAAAGTCTATGTAAAATAAAAATGCTTCCCTACAGAAATTACATCACACAATTCGAAGAGCCCCTTGGGGAAAAGAGAACAATAGATGATCTGGGGAGGAGTGGAGGATGCAAAATCAGCGCAAATCAGCACTATGCTACAGACACCTGGATAACCTTCTCATTTTATATTCGTTCCCCTGTGTTGTCTAATTTTTAAGGAGGAAAGAAGTCATGCAAGCAATGAAATCTTTTCTTATGTTTCTATTAAGAATGAAATGGAAATGAAGGGCCAACAACTGAACCAGGAATACGCAGATGGGAAAGTATGAATGGTAGTATTTAGAGACATTCAGAGTAAGATTTTAAAAAATTGTCAAACCCTTTGGGCAATAGCCAAAAAAGAAACCTAGAGAGCAGTGATGTCAAAAGTGATGAAGAGATATGAATCAACAAAATCACACATGACTTTCCTTTGACACTGGAGTAAACAAAAACCAGTGCTACTTTAAGATAGGAAAGGCTGTGCACATAAACAGTCTCAGATTACTGTGTGATTCTGGTGAATTCTGGAACATGTACATAGATCTAATGGGAGGGAGGGCAGGAAAAATTGGTCAAAATCAGAGGATGATTAAAAAAA
>NW_007739654.1:60319-61194 GCF_000696425.1 Galeopterus variegatus | reverse complement strand
GACTCTCTCACCTACACACACCTGAAGCTTTTGTGCAGCCTGCCCTTTCCTTTTATGGAAAACGAAATTTTCTAGCTAAGAGCTCATAAGGTCTACAATGTCTTTGCAATGTAACAATCATTAAATTCAGCATCTTACTCAAAATATCTTTTTATGATTCAAACCTTGTTTGTATAGTTCTATGTCCCTATAAGATCGTTTAGCTTCAATTAATAATTATAATATAGTTTGGTTTTCTTTACAGGCATATCTGATCACAAAGTGTGAGTGGTAAAATTCCTTTCTTTCTGAAAAATACACATAGCCCATTCAAAACCAAACATGATCAGGCACTGTGTTTTGTTCTTGTTTCCGTCACAGGTGCGTGTGACACAGTGTGTGTGGTTCTGTATCAGAAGCGAGTGAACAGCGATCCCAAGAACATCAGGGCTGCAAAGCCTGCACTGGAATAGCTGTTCTGAAAAATCCTCGCTCAAATATCCAACATGATAAAAATTATTTTCCTTAGCAGTTCCTAACCTTTCTTTGAGTGAAAGTCCTAAGTAACATAAGTATAATGGTTATTAAGAGGCCAGAACAATTTAGAGGTAAATTCTGGCGTGTTGGTTAAAAAGTAGTGATTTATAGTCATACCTTTTGGTATTAAAAAAGTATGTGCAGAAATATTGCTGAGAATCAGGAAAATACTTCTTAGCCTGGAACACCTCATTCTATCAATGATGTAATTGAGGAACAGAGAGTTTCTGTGACTTGGCAAAGTTATTCAGCTCATTATTAACAGGTTCCAGACTTGTTCGTTAAACCTTCGGGCCAGAGCTCTTTCCAAACTATTTGCTGCCTAGACTCTCTAACAGGGGTGAGCGCTCCTGCAGCAA
>NW_007739654.1:48137-59155 GCF_000696425.1 Galeopterus variegatus | reverse complement strand
GTGAGCACGGAGGGAACAACTCATTCTGCCCAGGAAGGAGAATCCAAGAAGGGAAAAAGATGTCACAGTCGTGACATTGTTTCAAAGGTAACAGTGACTGACTGGGTGGAGGGGGCCAGGAAGTCTCAACCTTCAACAGGTCAGTGCTCCAAAGCTTCCCTGTCAGTCGACTGGAACTCTAAATCCTCTGCCTGTGAAAACTGTTGTGGTGATGAGCAGGTCCTCAGCCGACACATTTTATTCAACTAATGATAACACCTGACATCTGAGTCTGGAACTAATAATAAGAGCTGCTGTTTAATGAGTATTTATTATATGTCAGGCATTGCTCGAAGCACATTACAAACACTGTCATCTAAGCCTTGCAACAATCCTCTGAGCTAGATACTATTGTCATCTATTCATTTTACAGATGAATTATCTTAAAAACAGAGGTTAAACAACTTGATCAAGGTCACCGCTGTATGACAAAGCCAAGATCTGTACCCAAACAAGTCAGCTTTAGAGCCAGGGCTCTTAATCGAGATGGTACATTTCCCCTTGGATGTCAGAAATCATATAATAATACGAATGAAAAAAAGAGGAAGAAAAAGAATTTTTGTGTTCTGCTTCCTGCACAGAGAGCTGGCCCTGGGAAAGCTACTTCTGTATTAGAACTCTTCTGGATAAGCCCCTAAATACCCAAAGATACTATGACCCCCTAAAAAAATCTCTGAGCATCCAGATCGTAACTATATCCACCATTTAAAAATGCTCCCATTCATTTAAAATGCCTGTCCCATCTCAACTATATGATAGGAGGAAAGTAAGGCATTTGAACTATAGACACATATATTTATATATGGGTGACAAGTAGTCATTTTATCTTTCCACACATATATTTGCATTTTAAATGTAAGGGCTTGTTGCTCAAAGGAATGGGGTGGGGGAAAAGGGAAATTAACATGTAATTGGCAGTGTGGCAGGGTCCTTCCTCAAGGGGACGCAGCCTCCCTTTTAAGGGGTCCTGGGTCTAAAAACTGCTCAAGTCTGGGAATTGATTGAAGGGCCATGACTCCGTTTCGGTAATTCAAGCTAGACTTTTGTCCACTTGACCTAGAACTCATCCATTTTACAGAGATCAAGTCAGAATACAGTGGACTGGCCTTTTAATTTCACTTCTAGAAACACCATGACCAACGAGCCAGTGCCACAGGTCTCTGCAGGGCAGACTATTCTAATTACAGTTTGTCTCTGCTGTTCATTATGGTGACCATGCCTACTTTGCCTTTGCAATTAAGTGCCTCACATGGCTCCTGCCACCTGAGGACCAACTGTCCCCACACCATTTAAGGATCCTCAGTTCAGTTGTACCAGACCCCACTGTGATTTCTGACCTACAGAGAAGAGCAACCACAGAGCTCTTCATGGAGGCTGGGGCTCCCTCGCAAATTTATTTCTCGCAGTCACGGTGAAAGGTGTGTCCTCTGGAAACTCCGAGAGTGGATAAGCAGATGTTTCATGATAAATCCACTCTAACATTCCAGTCTCCCTAAGTGACTGGATCCCTTCCTCTGCAGTGTACCAAGGTCGTTGGTTCCGGCATTTCAAGCTCATTTAGTGCAAGCGTCGTTTTGGTCCACATTTCAGCCGACTAACCAAGCAAACTGTCAGAGCCCTTTCTAACTCTGGAGTTTCAGCATCGACTCTAGGAGCTCTGCTTAGTGGGCCCACATCAATAAATTCAGCCTGATATAACTTTATCTTCCTTCTGTGATTATTTCACACCCTTAACACTCATTCCCTCACATATTCCTCAGATTTCTGTCTATATAAATTGGAAAACTCATGTAGTTCCCTTGGAGCATAGCACACCTTCTCATGGGTCACACTTTGTACCTCACCTTTCGGGGCCTACAGGGACTTGAGTCAAAGAGGGGTGGTGGGGTAGGTCCTGGGAGAAAATAAAAACCAGCAGTGTCTGCATGGCATGGTAAGTCACCTTCATTTACAGGAGGCACAGACTGGTATTTGTATACTAATATCAGTTCTTACTCTGTCACTGCAACAGACCCATCTTCCCCTATTTTAGCTGAGCACATTATCAACAAAATAAAGATGATGCTTCCCAGCTTCCTTTGCAGTAAGGAAGGTGGACAACATTATTAACTCCAGGATGTGAGCAGAAGTGATTTGTGCAACTTCCAGGCTGTACCCTTAGAGGGCTGGGGATGGGGAGTGCACTCTGTGTTTGCCTCCTCCACCCTACAGCTCCACGTGGACACAGTGACAGGCCATCCTGGATGAATGTGCCCCCCAGGCCAGCAGAGAGCAGTGACTGCATCCCTGGAAGACCTCATCCAACTGAGTTAGCATAGCAACTCCAGATCACCTACATCTGGACTATCATATGAAAGAAAGAAAGTGTTGTATCTAAGCCTCATTACCCTGAAAAACCTATACAGAAAAGAGGACTCAGGGAGAAAAGAATTGTCTTTGCTTAGAACTGGATGAAAGGGCCATCTATCAACTGGAGAAAAGAACCTACTTGTTAACCAGGACAGGAATATAAGCTTGCTGGGTGACTGAGCATGTGCTGTATTTAAGGTGGGAATGGCAGCCTGATGTGACTGAGGTTTAGGCTGGAATGTAATTGACCACTGAGAAAAGCCCCAAGTGCCCTTCACTGAAGAATAGATTCTGGAAGGCTTGGAGCAGTAAAAAGCACATCTGACTCTGCACATAGCAAGGGTGGAACAAGGCCAGGAATCCAGGATGGAGACCAGAGATTCTCCACACTGCAGGACACACAGATGTGAAGCTAAGCCAGCAAGTCTGTGGACCCAGATGACCAAAGAGTGAGGACAGACAGGGGAGCACCTATGAACGAGGTGCTTGATTTGGACAGCATTTATGGGTCACACTTTGTACCTCACCTTTTGGGGCCTACAGGGTTGGGGGCACTGACAGGGTCACTGCAGATGTGCAGGTTAAGGTTAAGGAGCAGAGGGACAGCTCGTTCACTCAACCAGAGAAGGCTGCAGGAGAAGACGGGGTGCTTGGTGTTGACCAAGTCAAATCTAAAGCGGGGTAGAGAGTTCAGACTTGGAAAAAATACTGAGGGGACAATCATCTGAGTTTGGGTCACACAATAAATAACTCCCAAAGAAAGCAGCTGAAGTCTTAGCAAAATCTTCTTCCCTAGATGACTGATGAAGTCACACCAGAAAGCCTAAGTAGTTATTGGCAGAACTAACCACACTGATAGACCAAATGCATTCCTTTTCTATAAAATGTATTTAAAATTTGCAAATTCTTATACAAAAGAGAAAAAAAGGTCATCCATAATATCCTAGTTTAATGCAGAATTGTGCCCAGCCAGTACAGCACAAAAGGAGAATTCAAAAATAGCAGGTAATAATCAGAAAACGTCACCATCTCCTATGAGAAAACAAGACAAATCAAAATTGTATATTTCATGGGAGATATGAATAACATTTTTTAAACTAGTAAATATTTTATAGATTTTCTAAAACCTCACCAATAAATAGAGAAAATGCAAAATTATATGTTATCTCTTCCAAACTTAAAAAATAATATAGCTAAATGTTCTACACTCATGATATAATTATAGGACACTTGAAAAATTATGAAATTGTTACAACTGTATGTCTGGTGGGATCTGCAAGGATGTTTACTATGTTCTTCAGGTTTCCTCATTGTTTCGATCTTGCCATGTCTTGGATGCATCTGGAGAGCCAAGTGGAGGCTCTGAGGAATGTGACAAACCTTGATGCTAACAGCCAAATATTTATTAAGTATTTTTCCACACAGTTTTGTGTTTAGCCTCCATTCAGTGAGATATTTTCTTTACTTTGTTGCCTGATTCTATGTCCTCAAAACAACTGTTTGAGTCTACAAATCTTATAAAACCTAATGTTGTACATTACACACGTTGTATCATCATATTGTTCTTAATCAATTGTTCTTAAATATCCAGGTGTGCTTACACTATTCTAAATTCTCCTGAATATTTATGTGAAAAAATTATAATATTATACATACTGTTACTATGTAACTTCATATACGATAAACTGTTAGTAGCACTAGGACCCAAAAGGAAAATGCCATGTTAAAAAATAAAATCATATTGGTCTGGCCCGTGGCTCACTCAGGAGAGTGCGGCGCTGGTAGTGCTTGAGGCCACAGGTTGGGATCCTATATAGGGATGGCCGGTGCGCTCACTGGCTGAGCGTGGTGGTGCAGACCACACCGTGCCGAGGGTTGCGATCCCCTCACCAGTCAAAAAATAAATAAATAAATAAATAAATAAAATCATATTAAATAAAGACTATGAAAATTATGGTATAGTGTCAGAAAGACAAAAGTAAACACTATCAGTATCATTGTATGGAGAAAATATAATTTAATCAAAAGACTACAACCACAGATGTACAGAATATTGAATAAAACCAGTGAGAAAAATCCTGATAATTAAATATCCTCCCCATCACACAAACACATTTTTGCATAATTTTGCTCTAGGGAGGCATCAAGTTGCTTTCATAGGAATGCCACCTACCCCTGTCAGGCTCCTCATGGTCCATGTCACTACCTGTTAGTCTGTTAATTTTGACTAAGACATTCCTCGAGCATCTCTGCTCAACTTCACAAATGTAATGCAGCACCTGCACTATACACAATCAGGCATTACACAAGGTGTGTTGTGCACACTATCTCACAACCACCCAAAGAAGGAGATATGAATATTATAGAAAGAAAAGAGAAACAAGCAAAAACAACTCTATGATCACATACAAGAGGGAAGCACCAAAACGTAAATGGAAGTCTCTTAAATTGCCAAGTGGCAACACCGTCCTCCCCCAGGGTGATGTCCAAAGAGATGTGCTTCTCTATGGCTATGAAAAAATAAACATTGCCTGTAATGCAACATACCTACTTACAAAACATGCAGGTCCAGCTTCCCCAGCAGAGGTGACAAAATGCTCATGCCCATCTGCGTTGCTAAAATATGTTATTTTAGATCTAAACTATAAATTTCTAACCACTTCCACTATTACTTTTTTCCTTTCTTAAAGTGATAAATAGTATCTACCTATATAAGGCTGAGAAGGTGTGACAGAAAACAAAGCTACTTTAAATGACTTCAGTGAATCTTTCTGCAGCTGAAACCTCCTACCACTGAGAGCTGCAGCAGCAGCAACAGGGAGACTCTAGCCCTGATCAGGTAAAGGGCGCTCAGCTTCGTTTGTAATTCTCGGACTGTGTGTAAGTGTGATTGCAAAATGATATATGCTACACAGGGGAAAGCATATTAGGTTTTTCCTAATATGTTTAAATATGTTTTTCCTAATATGTAAAAAAAAAAATATATATATATATATATATATATATATATGGAAAAACATATAGAGAAATTTATGTTTAGATAGCCATACCTGTACATATTTCATAATTGACCTTGTATTTTTACTCAGACTTTAATCCAACTACTTCGAAAGGGAATTTTAGAGATTCTTCCTGGATTTGCAAAATTATCCAAGTGTAATTTTTTTCTCAGAGCCACTAGTTGCTTGGTTGATTCTTTTGTGACGCACAGCCCCTGCTGTGCTCTGTTCTTTCTGCTCTTTTCTGCTCTGTTCTTTCCTCAGCTCTGGTCACCTCATTTAGGGAAGCATGAGCTGTGGAGGCCACCACGACCCTGTCCCCCTGTTCTCCCTCCTCTCCCCTGAAAATGGGTGAGTCGATTCTTCCAGGTAAGACACTGGGGAAGTCCAGGCAGCACCAGGAAAGACGGAATGGATGGGCCAGGAGCATGTGCATGAAAACACACCAGTCCACTCCTGACTCTGGAATAAACTCAAACCATTCACCTAGATATGAGGGGGACAGTAGAATCATGTTAACATAAAACAAATGTAAAAATATTTGTAAAGTTCTCAACAGTTATTATATATTATTATAATTATTAAAGATTGTATAATATCATGGAATGTTTTTGCCTGTTGTTGTTTTTTTGTTCATATATAATGTATAAGAAAAAAAATAGATGGCTACCAAAGAATCATAGATAATTTTGGAGATACTTAAAATTTTCAGTGGCTACAGATGTAGGGATATCTGACACCGGATGTTCATTTTGGATGATAAACAACACATTCTATGATGGTTTGCTTTGCTTTCAACACTCAAGAATCACATAACACCTGCATAGAAAGGGACTGATTTCACTGATCACTTCCCTTTAAATTTCTTTCATTGAGGGAGGGGGGATTTAAGTGTCAGATTAAACACAAAGGCAATTAATTTTTAACATACATAACTAAGAGNATTCAAAAATAGCAGGTAATAATCAGAAAACGTCACCATCTCCTATGACAAAACAAGACAACCAAAATTGTATGTATATTTCACGAGAGAAATGAATAACATTTTTTAAACTGGTAAATATTTTATAGATTTTCTAAAACCTCACCAGTAAATAGAGGAAATGCAAAATTATATGTTATCTCTTCCAAATTTAAAAAATAATATAGCTAAATGTTCTACACCCATGATATAATTATAGGACACTTGAAAAATTATGAAATTGTTACAACTGTATGTCTATGTGCTTCAGGTTTCCTCATTTCCTCATTGTTTCGATCTTGCCATGTCTTGGATGCATCTGGAGGGCTGAGTGGAGGCTCTGAGGAATGTGACAAACCTTGATGCTAATAGCCAAATATTTACTAAGTATTTTTCCACACAGTTTTGTGTTTAGCCTCCATTCAGTGAGATATTTTCTTTACTTTGTTTGCCTGATTCTGTGTCCTCAAAACAACTGTTTGAGTCTACAAATCTTATAAAACCTAATGTTGTACATTACACACGTTGTATCATCATATCGTTCTTAATCAATTGTTCTTAAATATCCAGGTGTGCTTACACTCTTCTAAATTCTCCTGAATATTTATGCAAAAAATTATAATATTATACACACTGTTACTATCTAACTTCATATACAATAAACTGTTAGTAGCACTAGGACCCAAAAGGAAAATGCCATGTTAAAAAATAAATCATATTGGGCCGGCCCCGTGGCTCACTCGGGAGAGTGCGGCACTGGTAGTGCTTGAGGCCGCGGGTTGGGATCCTATATAGGGATGGCCGGTGCTCTCACTGGCTGAGCGTGGTGCAGACAACACCGTGCCGAGGGTTGTGATCCCCTCACCAGTCAAAAAATAAATAAATAAATAAATAAAATCATATTAAATAAAGACTATGAAAATTATGGTATAGTGTCAGAAAGACAAAAGTAAACCCTACCAGTATCATTGTAGGGAGAAAATATAATTTAATCAAAAGACTACAACCACAGATGTACAGAATATTGAGTAAAACCAGTGAGAAAAATCCTGATAATTAAATATCCTCCCCATCACACAAACACATTTTTGCATAATTTTGCTCTAGGGAGGCATCAAGTTGCTTTCATAGGAATGCCACCTACCCCTGTCAGGCTCCTCATGGTCCATGTCACTACCTGTTAGTCTGTTAATTTTGACTAAGACATTCCTCGAGCATATCTGCTCAACTTCACAAATGTAATGCAGCACCTGCACTATACACAATCAGGCATTACACAAGGTGTGTTGTGCACACTATCTCACAACCACCCAAAGAAGGAGATATGAATATTATAGAAAGAAAAGAGAAACAAGCAAAAACAACTCTATGATCACATACAAGAGGGAAGTACCAAAACGTAAATGGAAGTCTCTTAAATTGCCAAGTGGCAACACCGTCCTCCCCCAGGGTGATGTCCAAAGAGATGTGCTTTTCTATGGCTATGAAAAAACAAGCATTGCCTGTAATGCAACATACCTACTTACAAAACATGCAGGTCCAGCTTCCCCAGCAGAGGTGACAAAATGCTCATGCCCATCTGCGTTGCTAAAATATGTTATTTTAGATCTAAACTATAAATTTCTAACCACTTCCACTATTACTTTTTTCCTTTCTTAAAGTGATAAATAGTATCTACCTATATAAGGCTGAGAAGGTGTGACAGAAAACAAAGCTACTTTAAATGACTTCAGTGAATCTTTCTGCAGCTGAAACCTCCTACCACTGAGAGCTGCAGCAGCAGCAACAGGGAGACTCTAGCCCTGATCAGGTAAAGGGCGCTCAGCTTCGTCTGTAATTCTCGGACTGTGTGTAAGTGTGATTGCAAAATGATATATGCTACACAGGGGAAAACATATTAGGTTTTTCCTAATATGTTTAAATATGTTTTTCCTAATATGTAAAATATATATATATATATATATATATATATATATATATAGGGAAAAACATATAGAGAAATTTATGTTTAGATAGCCATACCTGTACATATTTCGTAATTGACTTTGTATTTTTACTCAGACTTTAATCCAACTACTTCGAAAGGGAATTTTAGAGATTCTTCCTGGATTTGCAAGATTATCCAAGTGTAATTTTTTTCTCAGAGCCACTAGTTGCTTGGTTGATTCTTTTGTGACGCACAGCCCCCTTTTCTGCTCTGTTCTTTCCTCAGCTCTGGTCACCTCATTTAGGGAAGCATGAGCTGTGGAGGCCACCACGACCCTGTCCCCCTGTTCTCCCTCCTCTCCCCTGAAAATGGGTGAGTCGATTCTTCCAGGTAAGACACTGGGGAAGTCCAGGCAGCACCAGGCAAGACGGAATGGATGGGCCAGGAGCATGTGCATGAAAACACACCAGTCCACTCCTGACTCTGGAATAAACTCAAACCATTCACCTAGATATGAGGGGGACAGTAGAATCATGTTAACATAAAACAAATGTAAAAATATTTGTAAAGTTCTCAACAGTTATTATATATTATTATAATTATTAAAGATTGTATAATATCATGGAATGTTTTTGCCTGTTGTTGTTTTTTTTTTTCATACATTATGTATAAGAAAAAAAATTAGATGGCTACCAAAGAATCATAGATAATTTTGGAGATACTTAAAATTTTCAGTGGCTACAGATGTAGGCATATCTGACACCGGATGTTCATTTTGGATGATAAACAACACATTCTATGATGGTTTGCTTTGCTTTCAACACTCAAGAATCACATAACACCTGCATAGAAGGGGACTGATTTCACTGATCACTTCCCTTTAAATTTCTTTCATTGAGGGTGTGGGGATTTAAGTGTCAGATTAAACACAAAGGCAATTAATTTTTAACATACATAACTAAGAGAAATGCTTAGGATATCTCTGTACAAGAAAATTTCAACATTCATGTTAGAGAAGTGGGTTTAGAAGATCAACATTCATGTTAGAGAAGTGGGTTTAAAAGAAAAATATATAAGCTTCTGCAAAGGCTTGGCTTTGGAGGCTGCCTGGTTCAGATATAAATAGATGGCTGAAATGTAAAATCTATTCTAATGGCAAGCAGGTCATTGCAGTCTCCATGCCCAGGATATTAAGGGAACCTGAATATTTGATTTAGTATAATCTTGGGAGTAGGCAGACCTGAAAACCCTCCAATAACCTTGAAAACCTACACTTCCCGCAGAAGAGAATCAAATGCTCAAATAAGGTGACACCTACCCAGCCAGCCCTCCTCCCCCTGTAAGTGTAGTGATTAGAAGGTATCACTAATCTTCATTCATTTTCTGGATGTGGGTTAACCTTCCTAAGCAGCAGCCAACATGTGACGGTGTCAGTCGGGGTCTGATTTCCCCAGGAGCTCCTGACCTCTACCAGCCATGGGGAGGCCAGGCTTTCCATGAGGATGGGGGAGCAACAGGCTGGGGACAACCACTGCGCTCTAAATCCGCCCCCCCCATACACTCATACTCACACTCACACACGTTCACAAACCCAAACTCACATACATACACACACTCACACACCCAGGTTAGCCCCCTTGTGCCCAGAGAGCTGCGGAAGTCCAGAGGAATGAGTTGGACAGGGAAGGAGGCCCAAGAAGCCTCTGGGCCAACTCAGCCGTCCTGTAAGCAGCTAGGATGCAGGCTGGGGCGGCCAGGCCTGCCATCTCGGCTCCCCTGGAAGCCCAGCTCCTCCCAAGAAAGTCCGCGCCTTAGGGCGGACTGCGCATCCGGACCCACCTGCCCTTGGACGTAAGCCTGCAGGCAGTGAACCCTGAGCCGGGGCCACGGAAGAAGCTGGGGGTAGGGGGTTGGGCGTGGCTGAGTCGGGACCCCGGCCTCCCGGCAGTGGCCCCTGCTCCGCCCCCAGAGCCCCCGCCCCACGCTTGGCGTCGCCGCGCCGGGAGTGCTGCGCGCCAGGACCCGCTCCCTCAGCGGGACAGAACGCAGCAGTCCTACTAAAGGGCTTTGCAGCGCAGACCGCCAAAATTAGGCTGAATGACACTGCCCCACCCCGAGCATGCCCCAGGGGCGCAGGGGTCAGGTGAGCTGAGTCCTCCAAGAGCCCAAGCTCAGCGCGAGGTCGCGGGCAATCGGCGGGTTAATTCCTACTGTCTTTCACTCAGCTAGTTGTGCAAAGTCACAGAGTGGACCGAGCTGGCTGCAGGTGACCACCTAACTCTCCCAACAGTCATAGCGAGCCTCTGCCCCGCGGAGAGGGAGGGCAGAGAACAAAGAGGAAAGGTGGGGGGACGACGGACAGTGGGGGCGGGGGCTGGCGGGGCTGGGGGTCGGAGCAGAGCCTCTTCTAACCTCAGTCCCACCCAGGCGCCCTCCCCCGTCAGCACTGGAGACCACAAATCAGCCCTTGTTAACTCGGGCACTAGCTTCCGATCGGCGAATACCATAGGTGCCCGGCACAGTGCCAGGCGCTTCAGGTACAGAGACGATCCCTGTACAGTGACACCACCTTTGTGTAACCCACCTAAAGAAACCCTTCCCCAAATCGCGTTCCAAACTGGCGGGGAGAGAGGTCCGCATCAGCTTTGCGGAGGCTGCGCTTCTTATCTGTATGAGTGATTGTTAACGACAAAGAGCCCTGCAAAATGGTCCTGCCTGGAAACTCAAACTGCAGAGTAGAGGT
>NW_007739654.1:45928-46798 GCF_000696425.1 Galeopterus variegatus | reverse complement strand
CCCTCTAAGTATTTGGAGAGGGCGGGCGCCGGGAGGGCGGGACGAGGTGTTGGAGGGTCTGTGGCCTCAGCATCCAGCACTTTTGCGGTAGGGGCTTTGTGCGGGTAAAAGAAAGTAAGAAACTCCGAGGCACCGCCTCCTGTGCCTCCTTCTTTTCTCTTTGGAACGACCGACCGAGGGGCCTTCACTTCTTCCTTCCGGTGGCTGGGACATGGGGTGGGGGAGAGATGGCCTCCGTGTCTTCTGGGTGTACTGTGTGTCCAGGACACTGGGGGAGGGGGCCGCGGGGCGTCCTAGCACAATCCAGTACTGTGCCCACGAAGGGGACCTGCAACCGCCTTCTAGCCAGACTGGCATCCTCCGTGCCCGTCAGTACTCCACAAAAGCAAATCCACGTGTGACTAAATTCTATACAAACAGCCTCCAGCACATGCCAATCCCGGTCACCGGGACCGTGCAGCCGGACCATTAAGAGAGACCCCGACGGAGCTGGAAGTGAGAGAGTCGGGCTGTGGCACCGGGACAGCGCGCGTCTGACGCCGCTGGCACCGGGACCGCGACGCGGGCTTCTCGAACCGAATCCCAGACCCCCAGAGCCCTTCACTTTGCTAGGAAGCCCCCGCCCAGGCGCCCCTCTCGCCCTGCCCAAGCACTCTCGGCGAGCGGTGCAGACTCACCTACTGCCAGGCAGATGGGGAGCAGCAGCCTGAAGATGAGCCCGCACACCACCTCCGAGGCCATCGTGGGTCCGGCGAGTACGAGCAGAGGGGCGAGGCTCGAGGGTCCCTAGAGCTGGGACGCCAGGCCCATGCCCGCCTAGGGCTTCCTGCCGCTGGCGGCTCGCGGCCGTCCGGGCATCGCCTCGGCCCC
>NW_007739654.1:38661-44116 GCF_000696425.1 Galeopterus variegatus | reverse complement strand
TGGCCAGCCCGGTGGGCCCCGCCACTGCTCGCTTCTGCAGTCCGGTGGCGCATCCCGGCATCCCGTCCTTCCTGCGTGGCCCCGAACTTGCCCAAACCCAGGGAATCGTTTGAGGCGCAAAGACAAATGCACAGGCCTGGCACGAGAGTGGCCAGCGGCTTAAACGACTTTGAGGGACTTCACTTCTGCTGGGCCCAGTAGTACCCGCTGGCACTGATGAAGAATTGATCCGGAATTTATCCAGACCATTCACCCTGCCCATATTTAACCTCACGAGAAGTTTCGGTTCTGAATAGGCTCTGGGAAATCCCGGGTCTTTCCCAAAATGGAAACAAAAGTTCAAATGAACATTCACTTTATACATTTCGGGGGAACTCTTGTTTTCGTCTCAAGTTCGTTCCTTGCATGTGGTGGCTCTGGGGAAAGAGGATGTCGGTCCTGAGAATGTTCTCCTTTTCCCCCAATAGCCTCCTTTTTGCTTCTTTTTAGGTAAGATCTAAAGAAATCTAGTTCTAGTCTCTCATTTAACGATTATCCAAGAGGGGAAATTTGCTGGAGCACAGTCAGGATCCTTCAGGGCCAGGAGGCTGATGATCTCCAGATCTTCAGGGAGGACCGTTCAGAACTGGCGTTTTTATCAAGAGGACGCTGTGGGAAGAACTTGCCTTCCATTCGGTCCATTGCACACCTACATCCCCCGCTTGTATTGGATGGAAAGGATAAAGCAGTCACCTGATGAGAGCTATGCAAGCCTCGGGGGCTGGCAGGTTAGCTCACTGGGTCTGGCTGGTGTGTGACAACACCAAGGTCAAGATTTCGGATCTCCACACCCGCCATTCTCAAAGAACCTTGGTCCTCCGTGTCAGTCAGGTCTCTTTAGCCATTCGAACAGCTTTGTTGAACATCCCTTTTTTGAGACACAGAAAGATTGTGTTTTGAGCTCAGAAGCCTTCACAAATTCTCTGAGAATTACAGAGAAACTGTGAGCCATAACTTTTCTTATGAAGACTCTAGACAGTTGAAATCTTGTGATGGCAACCTGAAACTTAGGCCAACTCTGTACTCTGCCACCTTCACGGAGCTTGGATAGAACTTAAATTAGCAGCTGCTTATTGACTGCTACCAAGAAATGTTTTGTGTTGTATAGAAGCCTGGCATAAATCTGCCACTAGCTTTTCCATTCATAGTTCTCCCTCTCTCCCTTTCTCTCATTCTCTGGTACAACTCATTTTGGGCACCTGAGAGGGGAAGAAGCACTCTTGAATTTTTTTTTTTTTTTTTTCTGACTGGTAAGGGGATCGCGACCCTCGGCACGGTGTGGTCTGCACCGCTCTCAGCCAGTGAGCGCACCGGCCATCCCTATATAGGATCCAAACCCGCGGCCTCTGTGCTACCAGTGCCACTCTCTCCCGAGTGAGCCACAGGGCCGGCCCTTGAATTTTTAAATAATATTGAGTTGTCACCACATGAATCCTGTTTTCTCTGAATCTTTTCTCATGTTCTTGACAGGCTTCCTGTATTAACAACTGTCTAGATTTCTTTAAAACAACTAACTCGGACACCTAAGTTAGCAGACCCAAGAATCCCAGCAGATAGGCAGTCTTACCAAATATGTTTCTTGCTCTCTGCCACACTGTGTACCAATTTGGCTGTTCAGTTTTTACAGATTTTAATGGCTAGATCCCAATTCTGAGACTTTTAGCATATACACTCACGGGGCCAATTGTCTAGACCACATCTAATAGCAGGGTCTCAATCCTGGCTACATGAGGCAGTCACCTGGGGAGCTTTGTAAAAATCCAAATGTTCGGTCTTTGTACTCCCAGAAACCCTGACTTAATTGGTCTGGGATAGGTTCCTCGTTATAAACCTGTATGATTTTTAAAGTTCTCAGGTGATTCTCAGGTATGCAGTCAGGGTAAAGAACTACTGAACTCATTCACATACTCAGAGCTCAGAAAACATTCCACTGGTTTTCAAAAGCAGCATGCCAAACCAAATCTGCACACTGCAGCTGACTGGTGCACACATATTAGCAGCCAGTGACATTGTTTTTACAAGGGCTGCTTTACCCTTAGTTTCCCTGCTCTGAGGAGCAGTATCTCGTGTCTAGACAGGCTTGTTTTTAAGGACTCACCAGCCCACCACGGTATTGATCATAGTGTTCAGAAGCCTCCTTGCCTAGTGACCTTTATCTCCAATCTGATCCTGGTCTTACCTGAAATCTGAAAGAGTGCCTGAGTTAGAAAATGGTTTGGGGAGAAAATTAACCACATAAAATACTCATAAGCATATTATTTTGATATTTGATGAGTACCAATCAAGGTCCAGTCACCCCATGCCTCTCTGCATCTACGCCGACAAACAGTGGCTTCTTTTGATCATTATTGAGATTTTCAGTGTCTCAGTTCCTTCATCTGTAAATTGAGGAAAGTAATAAAAACCTGTCCAATATGGAGAGCTACACAGATAGAGATAATTTATAGAGTGTTTGCAGAAGGGCCTGGTGCATAGTCATCATTCAATGAATATTGGCGTTTGGTATTACTATTAGGATTATTATCATTGTTGTTATTGGAAAACAAGGACTGGTTTATGGAACGATCATGCCAAAACATGGCAGCCTGCTCCAATACCAAGAAAGATATGCTGGCTCTTAGAATACATGTAAAAATGGTGCACGGTGGAGTCATAAACGTTTTCCCACATGTGAGTTCTCAGCTGTAGAGAGAATGCTACTTTGTGCCTTCTGTGGGCTTCATCTCCCCTGTTTAGCTTTTCTCTTTTCTGCACTTGATTTAATGCTGCACTGATTGACAAAATCATTCAGAAACACCATCTTTGTTCCAAATGCTAATTTCTCTATCATGCTCAATAGTCAGAGTTAATAACCTTTTTCAGTCCCATGTCATGGTTAGCCCTGTAGCAATTATCCTCTTGGATACTTACTTCCTTAGCTTCTTTAGAAAGATCTCAGGGATGGATATTGTCGGAAATGGTAACATTGCAAAACAATGTCCCCCAGAGGGAATATATCAGTTGTCAACCTGGCATTTTCTTCCTCCAGTAAAACCTGCCAAGATCCACTGGCGCCATCCAGCCTGTGGAGAATGTGGTTACGGCTTTTCTTCACATATGTACTAATAAAATATGTTCAGCTATATACATTCCTACTCTTCACTTATAATTTTCATTGTGTCATAAGGCACAATATTTAGTTGGAAGTTATTTTAGTTATAGTTAAGAACACTTTGAAGCCAAAGGGAAGCCTTTCTTCTTTTTGCTAATACATTCTGGTTGAAATTTTTAAAAAGCTATCAATTTAATGTTTACAGCAGAAGTATTTTCAAGGTCCCCAAATACCAAAGACCTAGACAACTTCTAATAATTTGTAGGAGACATAGTTATGTTATACTTCTGCTAAAGAGATTATCGCCCATACAATCTTTACCAGAGCAATCTACAGCGAAGTTCCCGGTCTCTGACATCTGGCCCTTAGAAGTACTCTTCCTGCTGGATCTACATAAAGTTTATACCATAGCCTTAACTACAATTTGTGAGTTATAATATGCATCCTGAATCTGAAGCAGACTGCTGGCATTGTGTCTGTTGTTAAAGAACCTTGAAAAATCAGTTGACATGTGTATGTGCCTTATCTTTCCAACTAGATTGTAGGCTTTGAAAGCATGGACAAAATTTCCTCTATAAAGCTCATTGTAAAGCAAAATATTGTTTCCTAATGAATTGCATTTTACTTATTTGCTTCCATTACACACACATCTATAACTGGATAAGAAAGATCTCATACAAAAATAAAGGAGCAAGTACAATTTTATTTTTGTGTGTGTGAGGTAAACACATAAAGGAAGAGATTATGAATTTGTGGGGAGGGTGCTCCATTGAAGTTGGTAGCTTGCCGTGGGCACTGCAGACACCCAGGTGGCTGACACTAAAACATGAAAACCATCATTCATTATTTACAGCCAACATCATGAGCAGATTTTTATCTCAGGGGTTGTCTAGATGCTCACTCTGTGTTTGCTCCTGAAGCCTTTGAAGAAGCTGCTGGTTTTAACATCATTTTGTCCAGAAAGGCTTATCAAACTCTGAGGAGAGTTTAACAGAAGGAAACTGGAATGTGGGGAATAATTTAGCAGGGAAATGTAGAAATTCAAAGCAAGTTACTAAACAAAAAATAATAATTTTTTTTCTTTACCTGCAACTGCTAAAATAAGAAAAGCCTACTTTTTTATGTCCTAGGAGTTAATATTTATTAGTCAATCAATCAGAATGATTTTGATTGTAGTTCTGTTTGTTTCTGACTCCACGTGGATCTCATCAATGGTCACAGAAATGTTAATATTCTTAGTAAGCTTAGGTAATTTTCTTTCAGTGGTCTTCTTAAGACATTTCATATGTGCGTATGGATGTGACCGTTTACAAGTTTTGAAATTAGGTATTTCTAGTTATTAACATTAGACTATAACTAAGACTAGTGGATTGGATTTGGTAACTGTAGAGTCAGCTACTTGGAAGCTTCATTCACTTATTCTCCTGCAGTGCCACCTTTTGGCTAAATGGAGATTGAAAAAATGCAAGTACTTCTAGCAGAAGACATGCAATTAGACACAATCAACAAACATCTGTTACACCCCACATCGCAGGCTTAGAAATACAGCAGTGGGCGGAACCAACACAGCCACTGCCTTTGTAGCGTGCCCATCCAGACATTAATCAAGTAAGTATAAATAATTAAGTAAATAATACATGTGGGCAAAAGACTATAAAGAACTATTAAGCATTACAGGAGAGTATAAACAGTGAACCTAACTTCCTCCAGGGGAGCTAGAGGAGGACAGATCTCTTGAGAAGGTGGTATTTATCACATCTTGAAGGCTGAGTGTGGATTCTCCAGAATGTAAGCTCCAAGAGGGGAAGGACTTTGTTCTGATTCGTTGCTGTATCCCCAGGATCTAAAACAGGATGGGGCCCATAGCAGACACTGTATAATGAATGAAGGAAGGAAGGAGCTACAGACAACTTCCTGGAGGCTGCAGAGAGCATTACGTGTAAAAGAAATTAAGAGAAATCCATAGTAAATTTCCATATTCCATCAACTGGGAGTCCTACACAGCTTAAACAATTTGCTAGATCATATGGTTCCCAATTCACAGCCTATTTTCTTTTCTTTTAAATTCGAACAGTAATAAACACGTGTCAAGCACAGGCAGAAAAACTGGCACAGGCAGGCATACCACAAGAATAAGGACAGTAGCAACCTGGAGTCCACCTGTCCATCATGTTCTGTCTCCGCACTGCTGCTTTTCACTGCAGAGATGTGATGCTCAGCCAGAGATCACCAGTGGCAGAAAGTCGAAAGATGTGGGTCATTTCAGCTCTGGCAACCTCTTGCAGAAATGACATGGAAGAACTTGCTTGGCCTTTCTGGGTTTGG
>NW_007739654.1:36653-38186 GCF_000696425.1 Galeopterus variegatus | reverse complement strand
ACCTCACGTGAGTCCAGGGCCACCTACAAAATCTGTGGGCCCCAGTGCAAAATGAAAATGTGGTCTTGTTCAACAGGCAGGAAAAAAGTGCCACCAAGAGTGCTGAAATATAAAGCTTTTCCCTTTCTCCCGTAGTCTCTCTCTCAAATTGCTATAGCATTTTTTATTCGCCATTTAATTTTGCTCTGAGCAAAGAAAAATTAAAATTGCTTAAATTATTAGCATAAATTTAACCATAAATCTTTATATTCTTAATGCCAGTTTTAAATGCAAATATGAGTATTTATGTGTACAATTACTGAAATAACAATTTGTATTTTGTAGCTTGTACATGCATATGTGATTTGTCCTTAGCAAACAGTTGACTAACTCAACTATTTTATTTCACTTCTTGATACACTCACATTGTACCAACACTCTCTGCCTCCTGCTTAGAAAGGAAAGAAAGAACAGAAAAGGCTGAGGGATTGTGGGAAGACGATGGACTAGAGGAACCCACGAGGCATTCCTCTTGCAGGGGAAGCCAAAACAGTCCCACCACTACCAATGCCACACATTGTCTGGACCCAGGACTGTCGCCCACCTTCCCACAGTGAGTTTTGCTTCACCCCACACTGCTGCCACCAGTGCTGCGGTGTCGACAAGATCAGCCCCACACGGCTCCCTGCCCACACTGCTGCACAGTCAGCCTGGTGGTGCATAGGACCTCTGCTGCAGCTGCCTGTAGGGCAGCAGCCATCACTAGCAGCCCTCCAGGCCACTGCACCAGCCAGACCAGCTGTGCACGGGACCCCTGCCCAAGCTGCCTGAACATCCAGTCTGACTACCCACTGGACTTACATCATGGTCACATGTAGCTGTCACACCAGTTGGACAGGCTGGGCACAGAACCCCTTGCCAATGCTGAAGTAGCAGCCAGCACGGCTGGGCCCAGGACCCCCAGCTGCATCTGCCTGNCTATAGCCAGTGAGAGGCCATTCTTCAGGCTCAGAACTCACCCGAGCTGTCCACTTACTTTTCAGAAGACAGAAGGAGCAACTGCTTGGCCCCACTCACCAGACACACAGCACACATTATTGTGAACTGCTGACTAAAAAGTCCAAGAAGTTTTCCCCATGGGTCAGTTTGATGATACTTTCTCTGGCTTACACAGTGATGAGATAAACATCATGGGTTTTTCCAAGATTCTTTAAGGTCCTTCAAGCAAGTGTTTTGCTTATTTGTATTGGGATGTGAAGAAATGGCCCCTCTTACTCAAATAAACAAAAGACACCAGTCTCCTTCCCCCCAAGTCTGAGCAAGACCTCCAGAATCAGAATCCCTCAGTGGGGGGACCCTGTGTTCCCCCTGCATGCACTATCACTGCCACACAGCCAGTTCCTGGGTTCACTCCCTTTGTAACAGGGGAAAAATGCTTTTTCTTGTATATTGTTAACACAGCTGAGAAAAGCAGACATTTTAAAAACAAAACATGCTACAAAATTAAAGGTGAGAGAACCACCCATGGTGTAAAATGTCTTTTCCAAAATTCAA
>NW_007739654.1:33436-35111 GCF_000696425.1 Galeopterus variegatus | reverse complement strand
TGCCAATGCTGAAGTAGCAGCCAGCACGGCTGGGCCCAGGACCCCCAGCTGCATCTGCCTGCAGTGCAGCAGCCATCACCAGCAGCTGTCCACCCCTCTGCACTAGCCAGAGCAGCCATGCACAGGAGCCCCACCCAAGCTGCCTCACCAGCCAGCCCAGCTATGCCCAGGACCCCTTGCTATAGTCATGAGTGGTATGGCTGCCATGGGCATAGCCATCACACCAGTTGGATCAGCTGGGTATGGTACCCCCTGCCAGGATTGAGGGGTAGCCAGACCAGCTGGGCACAGGAACCCCTGCCAATACCACCAGCAGTGCACTCCTGCAGCTGTCCATGCCATTACTGCACCAGTCAGACCAGCCGCAGGTGGGATTCCCTAGCCCAAGCTGCTGCACAAGCCAGCCCAGCTGTGTGTGGGACACCCTACAGATGCTGAAGCAGTAGCCAACCCAGCTGGGTTTGGGACCCTGACTGTTATTGACTGCATCACTGCTCCTACCACCGCCACCATCCATAACCATACACATCACTACCACTGCTGCTGCACCAGTCAGATTGGCCATTGGCTAGACCCACCACTGCCACCACACATTGACACAAGAAGGGTCACAAAAGGAGCCACCAGAAAGAGGTAAACTAGAGCAGACCCACGCCATAGTGGTGCAACACACAGTGGGAATTATGCCCCATGTGCAGTGTGCACAACTGCCTTGACCCAGGGAGAGACACATGCAGAGAAGCCAGAGAGTTCAAAAACCGAGGATAGCCAAATAGTGTAGAGAAGAAAATTCCCACCCACCAACAACTAACCCCCCAACCAATGGAAGTAAGGACCCAGGAGGAGTTTCGGCCTATAGGAACAAGAAAAGAGAAACCTTGCCCAGGGTCTCCCATTCAAGCCAAGTAGATCCAGTATACACCAGTGCACCCATCAGGGACATGGGACACTAGCTGGGGAGCCAGCAAGTCTGCCTAGCATCACTCATCCCAGCCAAAGAGTGACAAGGAACCCAGGCATATCTCCCAAAAACTCAAGAGCTTGCCCACATCCTCAATGTTCCAACACAGCATCACTAACCTCAGCAAGAAATCACTAATTGCCCCAGTGCTTACACCACAGAGGCACTCACACAAAACTCCAGCATTGAATACAGCAGAGTTACCCACACAGAGATCACACTACTGTGTCTACCTACAGCCAACACTAAAACACCCTACTCAAGAATCAATACAAAATATATCTACAGGAGGACATCTCTCTCCTCAAAGCCCACTCCAGAATAACGGAAGAAGCAACTGCTCTACCAGATGTCTAGAACTCAACAGAGGGAGACAAGAAATATTAAAAAACAAGGAAATATGATACCACCAAAGGAATACAATGATTCTCAAGTACCAGACCCCATACAGCACGAAACCCTTGAAATGTTTGAAAAGGAATTTTGACTAACAATCTTAAACAAACTCAGTGAGATAAAATGAGACTCAGTTAGACAACACAATGAAATGAGAAAAACAATCCAGGACTTGAATGAGGAAATTTACAAAGAGATGAATACCATAAAAAAGAATGTAGCAGAACTCCTGGAACTGAAAGACACATTAAATGAAATAAAAACTACAATGGAGAGCATAAGCAACAGGGTAGAGCAAGCAGAAGAAAGAATTTCTGA
>NW_007739654.1:31936-33172 GCF_000696425.1 Galeopterus variegatus | reverse complement strand
ATTTCTGATCCTGAAGAAAATCATTTTGAAATAACCCAAGCAGACAAAAAAGAAAAAAATAATTTAAAAAAATGAAGAGCATCTAAGAGAGCTAGCAGACCACCTTAAGCACACAAACGTTCAAATCATGGGTGTTCTGGAGGCAGAAGAGAAAGGAAAAGTCATTAAATATATATTCAATGAAATAATAGTGGAAAACTTCTCAGGTATTGGTAAGAGATACAGACTTCCAGATCTAAGAGGCTCAAAAGTCCCTAAACAAATTCAGTCCAAAAAGTCCTCTCCAAGATACATTGTAGCCAAACTGTCAAAAGTCAAAGAGAGAATCCTAAAAGCAGCAAGAGAAAAGCATCAAGTAACCTATAAGGGAGTCCCAATCAGACTAACAGCAGACTTCTCAAAAGAAACTCTCGAAAGAAGATATGGGGATGACATATTCAAAGTACTAAAAGAAAAAAACCCTGCCAGGCAAGAATACTATACCCAGCAAGAATATCCTTCAGAAGTGAAGGGGAGATAGTGTATTTCCCAGGCAAACAAAAGCTGCAGGAGTTCACCACCGCACAGCCACCCTCTATAAGAAATCCGTAAGGGAGCCCTGCACTTGGAACACAAAAAACAATAATCACCATGAACCCAAGAGAAAAAACAAACACCCCTGTAGAGCAGTTATGCTAATGAGAGAGAGAAAGAAACTATACCATACTACCTCAAAAAACTAACAAACATTGACGACAAACAAAAAGGGAAGAAAGAAACAGAAGATATTTAAATCAACCATATGAAAAGCAATTAAATGTCAGAAGCAAGACAATATCTTTCATTAACAGCCCTAAATGTAGATGGATTAAATTCCCCACTCAAAAGACAGACTGAACTGACTGGATTAAAAAGCTAGACCCAACTATGTGCCATCCACAACAGAGTCACCCCACCCGTAATGACACACACAGACTAATAACAAAGGGATAGAAAAAGCTGTACCACACAAATGAAAACCAAAAACAAGCAGGAGCAGCTATTCTTATACCGGATAAAACAGGCTTTAAACCAAAAACCAGAAAAAGAGACACAGAAGATCACTATATAGTGATAATGGGATCTATCCAGGAAGAGGATGTAACTGTCATAAATATACCTGCACCCAACTCTGGAGCACCGAGATAGATAAAGCAAACACTATTAGACCTAGAAAAAGAGAGATAGTTGGGGGCCTGAACACCCCTCTCTCAACAC
>NW_007739654.1:31324-31837 GCF_000696425.1 Galeopterus variegatus | reverse complement strand
TACCACACAAATGAAAACCAAAAACAAGCAGGAGCAGCTATTCTTATACCGGATAAAACAGGCTTTAAACCAAAAACCAGAAAAAGAGACACAGAAGATCACTATATAGTGATAATGGGATCTATCCAGGAAGAGGATGTAACTGTCATAAATATACCTGCACCCAACTCTGGAGCACCGAGATAGATAAAGCAAACACTATTAGACCTAGAAAAAGAGAGATAGTTGGGGGCCTGAACACCCCTCTCTCAACACTGGACAGATCACCTCGGCAAAAAATCAACAGAGAAACACAGGATTTAAACTACACTTTAGAACAATTGGACCTGGCAGATATCTATAGAACATTTCATCCAACAACTACAGAATATCCATTCTTCCCATCAGCACATGGAACATTCTCCAAGATAGACCACATGGTAGTCACAATAGACGACATGTTAGCTCAACAAATTTTAAAAAATTGAAATCATTTCAAGTATCTTCTCAGACCACAATGGATTAAAACTAGAA
>NW_007739654.1:30076-30444 GCF_000696425.1 Galeopterus variegatus | reverse complement strand
GAGACATTACAACTGCTACCAAGAAATACAAAGAATCATTAGAGACTATTATAAACAATTATACACCCACAAATTCAAAAACCTTTAGGAAATTGATAAAATTTCTGGACACATACAAAATACCAAGACTGAACCAAGAAGTCATAGAAAATCTGAACAGAACAATAACGAGCAACGAGATTGAAGCAGTAATCAGCAGTCTTCCAATAAAGAAAAGCCCAGGACCAGATGGCTTTCCTGCTGAATACTACCAAACCTTTAAAAAGAAATTAATACCAGTTATATTCAAACTAATCCAAAAAATTAAAACAAAGGCCATTCTCCCAAACTCATTCTATGAGGCCAGCATCACCCTGATATAAAAACCA
>NW_007739654.1:29657-30055 GCF_000696425.1 Galeopterus variegatus | reverse complement strand
CAAAGATACAAAAACAAAAAAGAAAACTACAGGCCAGTATCTTTGATTAACATAGACACAAAAACCCTCAACAAAATATTAGCAATCAGAATTCAGCAACACATCAAAAAGAGTATACATCATGATCAAGTGGGATTCATCTCAGAGATGCAAGAATGGTTCAACATATGCAAGTCAATAAATGTAATACACCACATCAACCAAATCAAGTACAAAAACCATAGTATCTCCATAGATGTGGAAAAAGCATTTCACAAAATTCAACATCCCTTCATGATAAAGATTCTTAGCAAATTAGTTATAGAAAAAATCTCAACACAATACAAGCCATATATGACAAAACCACTGCCAATATCCTGAACAGGGAAAAGCTGAGAGCTTTTTATTTTATTTTATTT
>NW_007739654.1:27444-28271 GCF_000696425.1 Galeopterus variegatus | reverse complement strand
GGCAAAAGAAAGAAATAAAGGGCATCCAGATTGGAAAAAATGAAGTCAAACTGTCCTTGTTTGCAGATGACATAATCCTATATACAGAGAAACCTAAAGACTCTACCAAAAAACTCTTAGAGGTAACAAATGATTTCAGAAAAATTGCAGCATACAAAATCAATATGCAAATATCAGTAGTATTTTTATTCTCCAATAATGAACTAGCAGCAAAAGACAGCAAGAAACAACCCCATTTACAATAGTCATCAAACAAACTAAATGCCTAAGAATCAATTTAACTAAGGAGATGAAAGATCTGTACAAGAACTACACATCACTGCTGAAAGAAATTAAAAGGACACAAAAAGATGAAAAGACATTCCATGCTCTTGGATTGGAAGAATGAACATTGTGAAAATGTCCATACTACCCGAAGTGATCTACAATTTCAATCCGTGGGACCAAAATACCAATGACATTCTTCACAGAAATAGAAAAAAGAAGCCTGTCATTCACATGGAACAACAAAAGACCCTGAATAGCCAGAGCAATCCTGAGCACAAAGAATAAAGCCAGAGGCATAATACTCCAACTTCAAACTGTACAAAACTATAGTAACCAAAACAGCATGGTACGTGCATAAAAGCAGACACTCAAACCAATGGAACAGAACAGAGAACCCAGAAATTAATCCACATACTTACAGCCAACTGATCTTTGACAAAGGTAACAAGAACATACATCGCCAACTGATCTTTTACAGAGGCAACAAGAACATACATCAGAGAAAAGACTGCCTCTTCCATAAATGGTGCTGGGAAAACTGGACATCCATATGCAGAAGA
>NW_007739654.1:21563-26761 GCF_000696425.1 Galeopterus variegatus | reverse complement strand
GGGATTGATTATATCAAACTAAAAATCTTCTGTACAGCAAAAGAAACAATTAACAGAGCAAGAAGACAACCTACAGAATGGGAGAAAATATTTACAAACTATGCTTCCAAAAAGCAGTTAATATCCAGAATACAATCAAACAACTCAACAGTAAGAAAACAAGTAACCCAATTAAAAAATGGGCAAAGGAGTTGAATAGACAGTTCTCACATGAAGATATACAAATGTTCAACAGACACATGAAAAAATGCTCAACATCACTCAACACCAGAGAAATGCAAATCAAAGCCACACTGAAATATCATCTCACCCCCGTTAGACTGGCTGGTGTCAAAAAGACAGAGTAGCAAAAACTTGCCAGGATGTGGAGAAAGGGGACCCTTACAAACTGTTGGTGGGACTGTAAAGTAGAGCAGCCATTACGGAAAACAGTATGGAGGTTCCTCAAACAACTACAGGTAGAAATGCCAAACAATCCTGCAATCCAACTGCTGGGTGTACACCCAAAGGAATGGAAATCAAGTCAAAGGGATACCTATACTCCCATGTTTATTGCAGTCCTATTTACAATAGCCAAGAGTTGAAAATAGCCTAAATGTCCATTGACAGACAATTGGATAAGAAAAATATGGTATATATGCACAATGGAATACTACTTGGCCATGAAAAAGGATGAAATTCTGCCATTTGAAGCAACATGGATGAACTTAGAGAAAATTATGTTAAGGGAAATAAGCCAGGCACAGAAAGAGTAATACCACATGTCTTCCCTTATGAGAGAGAGAGAGAGAGAAACAACAATCACAATAATATGTTCCACTTTTAATAAAAAAGAGAATGGAACTGTGGTTATTAGTGGTGAGATGGGGTTGGGGGACAGGGTTAGTGAGAAATTGGTTAAGGGTCACAAAGACTGATTACGTTTGTAAACATGAGCGGACTAATTATCCTGATTTGATCACCCCATATTGTACACAGGTACTGATATTCAAGTCTGTACTCCACAAACATATATAATCAATTATGTTTCAATAAAAAAATAAAATAAACACTGTCCAAAAAGGAAAAAAAAAAAAAAAGGACTGAAAGGAAAAGAAACAATGGGGTGTCCTTTTCTCCCTTCCCTCCCATTTTCAGCTTACGTGGCTGCTAACAGGGAAGTCACAGGAGTAATACAGCCTGCGAGTGTGTTCCTCGGCCCCTCGTGGTTCTTGGAAGGCCACCGCCTTCTTCCCGTGTTCTCAGAGATTCTTGTTTAAAGTGAAAGCCTGTGTCTCGGGGCTGTCGCTGATCCCTCCCGTAGACAGTCGTAGGGAACACGCTTACCTTGAACGCGCATGGGTCGAGGGTCCCCGGAATTCCGTACTGTCCCGCATGCAGCCGCGGGGCACTGCCTCTGCTCACGGGCATGACCCACTGTCCTGTGGACTTCTCTTGTCAAGCCCAAGTGCAGAGGTAAAATTGTTAAAACTTTCGGAACAAGAAGGGCAGAGCATTAAAGCAAGTGCAGGGCCCTCTGAGCCATGGTCTTGTGTGGCTTGCCAGGCGCATGCCAGGAAGCCAGCCCTGGAAGAGTAGGTGTCATTCCCCAGGTGCCCATGAGGCCTCTTTCGTTCCAGCTGGGTGGCGTGCGGGTCCTTGGTGTAGGCTCACCTGGACATGTAGCTGCACCCCGAGAAGAATTTCAACCACTCACGTAATTAAAGCCTACTACGGTCCAGCCGCCTGTGCCCCTCAGAATCCAACTATGCAGTTCCGGGCTCTGCTGTAAATAATGCTCCAAGATAAAAATGTATATTTCAACTTTTCTCTAATAGCATGCCCACGCCCCAGGAAATTGTCTCCTGGTCCCTGGTCACCACCCTCACATCAAGAACTCCCCAGTCTCCCCCTCATCCCCCACCACATACATTCACAAGATACTAGTTTTGCACAAACCATTTAGAACGTTTTTCAATATCATTACATTTCAAACATTCAATAACAAATAAACTTATAAGAATTAGCATCATAATTGTATACACTAAAGTTTAAAAGAAAATGACAGACAGAATATTCACAACATGTGTTGCAATTGCCGTTCATATTGTTAAATCATGAATTTTACCTATGAGAAAAATAAACTAACACAGGAAGATAACCTTGCTTAAAACTAAAACTAGAAAAATTAAAACAAAAATGAAGTGCAAATTTTTTCCTATGAAATAAATTATTAACAACTTTAAAATGTTGTTATCAAAATTACAGTGAAACAGAAGCATTCATTTCTGGTTGGATCCAATGTAAATTTGATTACTTCTTTTATAGAGCAATGTGGAAAAGTATATCCCACATAAATTCTGTAAATTTATCCAAAATATAAATTTATCCAACAATCAATGTGTATCAAGAATATTTTTTCCCCATGAGGCTTTATTCCATTTGTTTTACCCACTAGAAAGGCAAATTCTACTAGATTGACTGTTTGACAGAAGCTCAGATGGAAGGAGAGTAGCCTTTAGGGCACTTCTTTTCTCTGTGGAGTGAGCGNAAACAATTAACAGAGCAAAAAGACAACCTACAGAATGGGAGAAAATATTTGCAAACTATGCTTCCAAAAAGCGGTTAATATCCAGAATACAATCAAACAACTCAACAGTAAGAAAACAAGTAACCCAATTAAAAAATGGGCAAAGGAGTTGAATAGACAGTTCTCACATGTTCAACAGACACATGAAAAAATGCTCAACATCACTCAACACCAGAGAAATGCAAATAAAAGCCGCACTGAAATATCATCTCACCCCCGTTAGACTGGCTGGTGTCAAAAAGACAGAGTAGCAAACACTTGCCAGGATGTGGAGAAAGGGGAACTTTCACAGACTGTTGGTGGGACTGTAAAGTAGAGCAGACATTATGGAAAACAGTATGGAGGTTCCTCAGACAACTACAGATAGAAATGCCAAACAATCCTGCAATCCAACTGCTGGGTATACACCCAAAGGAATGGAAATCAAGTCAAAGGGATACCTATACTCTCATGTTTATTGCAGTCCTATTTACAATACCCAAGAGTTGAAAACAGCCTAAATGTCCATTGACAGACAATTGGATAAGAAAAATATGGTATATATGCACAATGGAATACTACTTGGCCATGAAAAAGGATGAAATTCTGCCATTTGAAGCAACGTGGATGAACTTAGAGAAAATTATGTGAAGGGAAATAAGCCAGGCACAGAAAGAGAAATACCACATGTCTTCCCTTATGAGAGAGAGAGAGAGAGAAACAACAATCACAATAATATGTTCCACTTTTAATAAAAAAGAGAACCGAACTGTGGTTATTAGTGGTGAGACGGGGTTGGGGGACAGGGTTAGTGAGAAATTGGTTAAGGGTCACAAAGACTGATTACGTTTGCAAACATGAGCGGACTAATTATCCTGATTTGATCACCCCATATTGTACACAGGTACTGATATTCAAGTCTGTACTCCACAAACATATATAATCAATTATGTTTCAATAAAAAAAAAATAAAATAAACACTGTCCAAAAAGAAAAAAAAAAGGCTGAAAGGAAAAGAAACAATGGGGTGTCCTTTTCTCCCTTCCCTCCCATTTTCAGCTTACGTGGCTGCTAACAGGGAAGTCACAGGAGTAATACAGCCTGCGAGTGTGTTCCTCGGCCCCTCGTGGTTCTTGGAAGGCCACCGCCTTCTTCCCGTGTTCTCAGAGATTCGAAAGCCTGTGTCTCGGGGCTGTCACTGATCCCTCCCGTAGTCAGTCGTAGGGAACACGCTTACCTTGAACGCGCATGGGTCGAGGGTCCCCGGAATTCCGTACTGTCCCGCATGCAGCCGCGGGGCACTGCCTCTGCTCACGCGCATGGCCCATTGTCCTGCAGACTTCTCTTGCCAAGCCCAAGTTCAAAGGAAAAATTGTTAAAACTTTCGGAACAAGAAGAGCAGAGCATTAAAGCAAGTGCAGGGCCCTCTGAGCCATGGTCTTGTGTGGCTTGCCAGGCGCATGCCAGGAAGCCAGCCCTGGAAGAGTAGGTGTCATTCCCCAGGTGCCCATGAGGCCTCTTTCGCTCCAGCTGGGTGGCGTGCGGGTCCTTGGTGTAGGCTCACCTGGACATGTAGCTGCACCCCGAGAAGAATTTCAACCACTCATGTAATTAAAGCCTATTACGGTCCAGCCGCCTGTGCCCCTCAGAATCCAACTATGCAGTTCCGGGCTCTGCTGTAAATAATGCTCCAAGATAAAAATGTATATTTCAACTTTTCCCTAATAGCATGCCCACGCCCCAGGAAATTGTCTCCTGGTCCCTGGTCACCTCCCTCACATCAAGAACTCCCCAGTCTCCCCCTCATCCCCCACCACATACATTCACAAGATACTAGTTTTGCACAAACCATTTAGAATGTTTTTCAATATCATTACATTTCAAACATTCGATAACAAATAAACTTATAAGAATTAGCATCATAATTATATACACTAAAGTTTAAAAGAAAATGACAGACAGAATATTCACAACATGTGTTGCAATTGCCATTCATATTGTTAAATCATGAATTTTACCTATGAGAAAAAGAAACTAACACAGGAAGATAACCTCGCTTAAAACTAAAACCAGAAAAATTAAAACAAAAATGAAGTGCAAATTTTTTCCCATGAAATAAATTATTAGCAACTTTAAAATGTAATAACCAAAGTTATCAAAATTACAGTGAAACAGAAGCATTCATTTCTTGTTGGATCCAGTGTAAATTTGATTACTTCTTTTATAGAGCAATGTGGAAAAGTATATCCCACATAAGTTCTGTAAATTTATCCAAAATATAAATTTATCCAACAATCAATGTGTATCAAGAATATTTTTTCCCCATGAGGCTTTATTCCATTTGTTTTATCCACTAGAAAGGCAAATTCTACTAGATTGAGAGTTTGGCAGAAGCTCAGATGGAAGGAGAGTAGCCTTTAGGGCACTTCTTTTCTCTGTGGAGTGAGCGGTGTGTTGCATAAGACATGTCAGCATTAGTGATGCCAGGAAGAAGTCCCAGTTCAGAGTGGAAAAGTGTGGCAAGTGAGCAGACAGTATGTGAGCCGGGAAATCAGACATGGGGGGTGGTCACCTCCATGGCTTCCTTGTTGAGGAACAACCAGAACTTGCTGAACTAGGGTTTTGGCAGCTACAAAAACTAAGTGATAAT
>NW_007739654.1:20329-20935 GCF_000696425.1 Galeopterus variegatus | reverse complement strand
TGTGAATAATATATAGATATTACATATTATCTTTATTTGGTAATAGTTATATATATGTTATATGAACTATATAGACATAACACACACACATACACATATATATGCATATAACTATCATTATCCAATAAATGAAGGCACACTACAAACTTAGGGCAATGATCATCATTAATAAGGCATTTCAAACATTTCTTGATAGTGCTGAATTTTTTGTCTAATTCTTATTAGATCTTATGAAATGATCATTGCTTTTATGGAAACCCTACTATACTGGCTTAACCAAGCAAGAATTAATTTTTCTCACATGTCAAATGGCCAGGGATGGTTGGTCCCGGGTGGGTGCAGCAGCAGCATACCATCTCCAGCATCTCCCACCGCTTTGGTTCATTCATCTTGTCATTGTTGGCCCCTAATTTTCTTCTTCATGGTGACTTTCATGTGTGCAAGATGGCAGCTGTGCCTCCAGTCCTGAGTCTGCTTTCCATTCTGGAAGAAGAAAATGGTGACAAGGTAGCTGAACATTCACTGAGTACTTAAGATGTTCCAGGTGCATTCTCAGGAGAAAACCCCATATTAAGAGGCTGACTTCCTTTCCCTCTGCCCCCAAAC
>NW_007739654.1:17621-18502 GCF_000696425.1 Galeopterus variegatus | reverse complement strand
AAAAAAAAAAAATCTCCCTCCTTGATCTCTTGACAAATGAAAATGTTTATGGAGTTTTACTCCCGGAAGTGAAATGGGAAACCAGTGACATTCACACCTATTCATGTATTTAGTATACATAAATGTGAACTTTCTCCCCCAGCTCATGGCAATGACTGGAGTGTGATTGAGCTTTGAGAGCTAAGGTGTAAAATCACCATAAGGCCAATGAGGTCGGAAATATGAGAAGTCACTTAAATACACAAAATAAGGCACAAGCCAACATGGTCTGATATCCCAATTAAAGATATTAACAGATGTAGACGTGCCAATAAAAAAATATGCCAATTAAAAAGAAGTGTGGAGAATNTGTGGGGCAGAGTCAGAACCAGCAGCCAGAAGGACAGACTCTGGCCCAGAGTCCTTTCCACTGTCCTACCAAGGCTCCGGGACAGCAGGCCCGACACGTGCCACTGGCTACCTTCTGAAGGGGACTTGAGCTGGGCTCCCACCCTGCGGCACCCAGGAGCTGTAAGATCACCACAACGTACATCAATGTATCATTGAAAATATGGCAGTTCTTCAATGCAAGGCTTTAAAGAAACCAAAGATTTCGTTGACAATGATTGAACCCACACCCATTGGGAGATGAAAACAGTCAGTACCCAATCCCTTACTACAAGACGAATGTACCCGCCACAGCTGGAATCACTAGACAATGTCATTCAACCTCCTCAATTCCCTTCCAGTTTCTCATAACAATGAAATCAGTGAGGCTGGGGAAGCTGTTTCTTATCATCGACAGCAGGACAATTTGAGTGTGGGAGTGTGTGTGAAGATACACGTCCAAATCCCAGCGTGTGCACTCCGAAGCTGCACTACCAGGCAGGTTACTTAAAATT
>NW_007739654.1:15277-15991 GCF_000696425.1 Galeopterus variegatus | reverse complement strand
GAGAGGAAACATTTCCGTTGATGACTGTCCCTAGGCACCAGGACAAGGTGGGAAACATGAGGCCCCGGGAAACACAAGATCTGGGAAATGAACCCCTAGCTGGGGGTCAGTCAGGCAGAAAGAAAAGGTGGGGACTGGTCTCAGCCAAAAATGCAAACTGCAGTACAGGGATGCCCCACTTTGAGAAACGGGCTGGCTGCTGTCTGCCTTTGTCAGTCACTGTCAGCTCATTGGCCATGAGCTGCCCAGGTGTGTGGGGTCACACTTTCTCTGGAGACACCACCACCCCACACCAAGTACCATGCTTCTAGAGGGGCCACTACGACCACTACGACAGGTCTTCACAGCACGCCTGAAGGGGACAGAGGCGAGGTACCAAGAACATCAGCTGTGCTCTTTGCTCTCCTCAGAGACCAAACAACTCAGAGCACTGACGATCTCTCCCAGTACATACGCTTTGGGGGAATCTTTCGTTCCTCACCAAAACTCCTTCCTTTCTCTTCTGATAAACCCATATACAGGCTACCAATACACAAACTAATAAACAAAATAAAATAATAAATCAACCAATCATGTGAAACAAGGTGTTCAATAAAAGCTGTGAAATACCCTCTATTTTCAAGGTCCAGTGGCTGAACCACTCCTCTTCCTTCTGTCCACTAGTCTAAATCCTGTCCGTCAATGTATGCAACAATTCTTTTGAGCATTTGCTAT
>NW_007739654.1:14064-14629 GCF_000696425.1 Galeopterus variegatus | reverse complement strand
TTTGACACCCCCCTTCCCCTTACAGAGTAGTCCTGAACCAGGCCAAGGACAACAAGCATTTATTTCTAATATACTGTCCCTTATTTAAAAGGATTGGAAGTGGGCATTGATATTGGCTGAATGCCTTGGTCATGTAGCTAGGCAAAGGGTTTTGATTTCACTCCATATGAAAACACCAAGCTCTTTTTTCCAGGCTTCACACATCTGGCTCCCCTCCCCAGAAAGCTCTCCCTCCTGCCCTCTTCCCGTCCCCCACTCTCACCTTCAGGGCACCTCCTGACAGCATCCCTCCTCACCACCCTGCTGGCAGCTCCCTTCCCTCTTCCTGCCCTCCCATTGTCCTCTTTCTCAGCGGCCTGTTCTTTTTCTTTATAGCACTTATTATTTTAAGTTTTATTTTTGCGTGTGTGCACTCGTGTGTGTTTGTTCATGTCTGTCTGTTACACTAGACTGAAAGCCCCAGGAAGGCTGAAAACGTGGGTTTTGATCATTCACAATTCCCATTCATGCACAATTCCCAGCAGAGTGCTTGGCACAGAAAACATACTGCATATTTAGCAGCCAG
>NW_007739654.1:11189-12304 GCF_000696425.1 Galeopterus variegatus | reverse complement strand
AGGATTGAACTTCCTTGTAGTTGTGAGGAATCATGCAACTTGTTCTAGCTAATGAGTTGTGAGTAGGAGTTTGAGAAGAGTAATGTGTATCACTTCTCCACAGAGCATTTAGTCACTAGGGTGGGCGCCTCAAAAGCTCCACTTCCTTCCTGCATGGCGATTAGTAACGTTCTTGACAGTAGCTACTTCAACAACCTGTTCACCCAAGAGATTAGGAAGTACTGAGATACCTGTCAATCCATAAGGGACGCATAGTGTAAGAAAAAGAGATAAATTTTTGTTGTTTGAATAAAGCCTTAAAGACTTAAGGTTGTTTGTTACTATAGCAAAACTTAGCCTATCTCGATAGAAATGAAAATTGGAGCCTAGAAGTGGGATACTTCTGTAACAAAACCCTTCATAAGCATGAAGCCTTAGGGGATTGGAATGAGCGAAGGTTAGAAGAAAGCCCCAGTGGGCCGGTTGAATGAAGTTGACCAGGATAGCATGGCAAGTGCCCAGAAAGTGAAATTATCACTGGAACCACAGCCCCCAAAGTAAGCCAGAAAAACCTAAATAGACAGAAGGTGTGCTAAAATAGAAAAATTAAATAGGAACTAGACTCTCCTAAAATAATATCCCCAAATGTCCAGGATACAATTAAAAAATCATTCGTCTTAACAAGACTGAAAAAAATCTCAACTTTTTAAAAAAATTAAATCTATTATTTTTGTAAAAAATCACAATACTACAATCAGACATTAGAATTGTCTAACAAGGATTTTAAAGCAGCAGTCATAAAAATGTTTCCACAAGCAATTACAAAATACAAAACATCAGCAAAGAAATAGAAGTTATAAAAAGAGCCATATGACAAAGAAATGTCACCACTACCACCAGCAACAACAACAAAAAACCCAACTCACTGGATGAGCTTAAAAATAGACTGCAGGTGACAGAATATAGAATTAGTAAACTTCAGGGCAGGTCAGTATATAATTTACTCAATCAAACGACAGAGAGAAAATAGAAAAAAATTAAAGATCTTCAGGTAGCTGTGAAACGTAACAAAAGAGCTAACATAGAACAAATGGTGAGTTCCAGAAGGAGAAGAGAAAGAGTATGAGGCTGAAAAA
>NW_007739654.1:8925-9452 GCF_000696425.1 Galeopterus variegatus | reverse complement strand
AATTACTTTAAATGCAAATTGTCTAAACACGCTAGTTAGAAGACAGAGATCTGCAGAGTGCATTAAAAACACCCACGAGCAAATCATATGCTGTATGCAATGAAGTCACTTCAAACACAGTAACACATGTAGGTTGAAAGTAAAAGGAACGAAAAAGATATATCAAGCTACCTATAATGAACAATACAATGAATCAACTGGATCTATTTGACTTGCATAAAAGAACACTCCACCCCAAATCAGCAGATACACATTTTTGAAGCAACCATGCAACATTCATCAAGATAGCCTATATAGGGGTACTTCAAAAAGTCCATAGAAAGATTCATATTCTTTTAATTCTATTTTTCCATGAACTTTTTGAAATATCCTTGTATCCTGGGACATAAAACAAACTTCATTAACTCAAACAAGAGTTAGCTTCTACCTGAAGGTGAAAGAGTACTAGCCTAAACCTAGCAGCGTGAGGCAGAAACACATCAACTGGTATCCTAGACCCACTGGACAGCAGGCACCGGTGGATAAGG
>NW_007739654.1:5933-6361 GCF_000696425.1 Galeopterus variegatus | reverse complement strand
TTAGTGGTGGCTTCCTTCTGCAATTCTCTTTTCAGTGCAAACATTTTAGAAGTAGAGATTGAGTAGGAAACAAACCTTCTGATCATTTTCCTAAACACTTAGGGCTTTCTGTGCAGCATACATTCTCATCACAAGGACGACGGCCCTCCCTGTGGTCTTTTCTTCCCTCCAACCACAAAGTCCTCCTGTGCCCGGGTGCTTTGGCAGCCCAGCGTCCCTCAGGCATAATGTCTAGTCTCTACACCACCCACCAACCTGCTAAGGGGATTTGCACGTGGACAGGCAACAAAAGTCAATTCCCTTTTCCTCCTTAATTTTATTGGCAGTTTGGGCCTTTCTCACAATTCGTGGTATATTTTTCCCCAACGTTAATCTTTGACATTTTTGGATATCTAGAGCAATTGTGGGGTAGTGTGTGTACACATGTG
>NW_007739654.1:2293-2739 GCF_000696425.1 Galeopterus variegatus | reverse complement strand
TCTCTGTGATGAAGCACACAATTCTTGCACCATTTAACTCAGTATTTCTTACTAATCTCTCAGCATAAACTAATTATGGTATTATATTAATATTGTATATTAGCACATTTTTCTTACACAGAGAATAGCTTTTAACATTTTGGTACTGTTTTCCACAATATGGTATAAATAAGATTGTTTTCACTAGAAAAGAAAACAAACAAGCAAACAGAAACTAGCTACCTAAAGGGTTTCTTAAAATGCATCCCTCTCTGTGTTTTCTGCTAAATAAACAAAACATTTCTTAGATTACCAAACATTTAGGCTGTCGCATTATGGTTAGAATTCCCTTCACTCCTATCCCCAGAGTGAATTAAAGGCTCCATAGATCTGAATTTCTTGTTGATCTGCTGACTTTGCAGAGGTCTGTGTAAAAAATTGGCCCGGGCTGAGAAAACATCCTTATC
>NW_007739654.1:0-376 GCF_000696425.1 Galeopterus variegatus | reverse complement strand
TTTTTAGTCATTTTTTAAACCAAAATCTCTGCAATAAAATCTTCGGGAGTTACCAATTAATTATGAGTTTTTAAATACCTGCACTGTTATTAGTTTTGTGGTTGGTGTTAGGCCTTGTGTATAGGACCCTGTACCTATTGAGAATCAAGAGCTCTTTTTAGCTGGCTATGCCGTTGCCTTAACCCTGAAAGATGAAAAGTATCATGGAAGTTATTACTATTGTTAATGCTCTTAATTAAAAAGGTTAAAGTGAATTAGTAGATATTTTCATCATCAGAGAATGAAAGGTCAGGTGAAGAGGTGGGTCCAGAGACAAGGTGAGGTTTGATTGGGTAATCAGATCCAGCAACTGAATGGACTCCAGAGGTAGAAGATG
>NW_007739653.1:33696-34932 GCF_000696425.1 Galeopterus variegatus | reverse complement strand
AACTCTCATACATTGTTGGTGGGACTGAAAAATGGTGCAGCCTCTATGGAAAATGGTATGGGGGTTCCTCAAACAATTACAGATAGACCTACCATATGACCCAGCTATCCCACTGCTGGGACTATACCCAGAGGAATGGAAAAAATCAAGTCGAAGGAATACCTGTTCCCCAATGTTCATTGCAGCACTATTTAGAGTAGCTAAGAGTTGGAACCAGCCCAAATGTCCATCATCAGATAAGTGGATATGGAAAATGTGNAAGATGGGCTCCCAGAGGTAACAGAGGTGAAAATCTGACATAATAGATCCCAAGTGGAGGTACTCAACTATCAGAAGGAAAGAGGGTGCAAAGATTGAAATGATAAGAAAAGTCAAAACGGTAGTAAAGAAAAGATTTTTTATCTACCTGACCTTGAACCTCATACCAGCTTTGACCAGGGGCTTGAACCCCAGAGAGGTAAGTTCGTGAATCCAAGAGCACAGGAATCCAACAGGCAAATCACATAGGAAACCACCCAGACACTGCCTGACTTAAATAATTGCAGCAAATACAAAGCACAGAGATGGATAATAGGAGGCTGAAAGCAGCCACACCATGGAAAGCTGAGCTCCATTGCCCAGTTTCCAGAACTGAGCCACTTTTCCGACAGGACCTGCTTCTGACTCAAATACACAGCTGAGGCATCAAGTAGAGGAGATCCCCTACGGAATGGGGCACCAACAGCTGCGACACCACTGGTCCAGTAAATCTGTAGTCAGGAAGTTTGAACAGTAGTGAAATCTGGTCCTGCATGTGTTGCATGTTTTCTTTGGCTGCTTTTGACACATAGACAGATGATCAGTGGCCTGCAAAGATGAAAATATTTACCACCTTCCTGTTATAGGAAAAGTTTGCTGACTCCTGTCTAAATCAATGACTATTAAAGCCGGAGGCATAACACTACCTGACTTTAAACTATATTACAAAGCTAAAAACCAAAACAGCATGGTACTGGCATAAAAACAGACACACTGATCAAAGGAATAGAATAGGGAATCCAGAAATCAACCCACACACCTACAGCCATCTGATTTTTGACAAAGGCACCAAGCCTATACACTGGGGAAGAGACTGCATCTTCAGCAAATGGTGCTCAGATAACTGGCTATCCATATGCAGGAGAATGAAACTAGAGCCATACCTCTCACCATGTACTAAAATCAACTCAAAATGGATTAAAGAATTAAATATACACC
>NW_007739653.1:29320-32374 GCF_000696425.1 Galeopterus variegatus | reverse complement strand
ACATGTTCTCACTTATTGGTGGGAGCTAAAAATAAATAAATAAATACACAAAAAACCTGGGAGGAGGGGGAGGGAAGAAGACACAACAATTACAATTCCTTGAAGTTGATACAACAAGCAAACAGAAAGGCCATTGTTGGGAGGAAGGGGGGAAAGGGAGGAGGAGGGAGGTTTTGGTAATGGGCCACAATAATCAACCATATTGTATATTGACAAAATAAAATAATATTAAAAAATATAAATAAATCAATGACTATTAAGTATGATGCCATTTTCCCAAGATGTATAGCAGGTGGATCCTGGAGCACAGGATATAAGTAGGTGCCCCTACCCACCATCATACCAGGGTCATCCTTGGGTCAATGGTGCCCCCCACCCCCATCCTCCATTAGCTTCTAGGTAGGGAGGTGTTTGCTGGTGTGTGTCGTCAGGAACAGGGATAAGGCTTTAGTTAGGGGAGGAGGTGGTTAGGGCCCCTTTGGGGCGAAAAGGTGAAGGACTCCCTGGGGAATCTTTCTCCTCTTTCTCACTCCAGAGTAATAGAAGAAGGAACTGCTTTACCAGATGACCGGACAGCAAAGTAGAGACATTAGAAATATGAAAAACCAAGAAAATATGACAACACCAAAGGAATACATTAATTCTCAAGACCAGACCCCATAGATCAGGGAACCCTTGAAATGACCAAAAAGAAATTCTGAGTAACAATCTTAGGGAAACTCAATGAGATATCAGAAGACTCAGTTTGACAACATAATGAAAAAAGAAAAAAATATCCAGGATATGAAGGAGGAAATTTACACAGAAATTAATACATTAAAAAAGATGTAGCAGAACTCCTTGAACTGAAGGATTCATTCAACAAAATAAAAAACACAACTGAGAACATAAGTAGCATGTTAGAAGAAGCAGAAGAAAGAATTTTTATCTCAAAGATAGTCTTTTAGAAATAACCTAGGTGAACAAAACCCCCCAAATTAAAAAAGTGCAGAAAATCTAAGAGACCTAAGAGACAACCTTAAGCATAGAAATATCTGAATTATGGGTGTTCCAGAAGGGTTAGAGAATGGAAAAGGCATTGAAACCTTTTCAATATAATAATAATGGAAAACATCCCAGGGCTAGAGAGAGACACAGACCTTCAGATTCAGGAGGCCCAAACATCTGCAAACAGATTCAATCCAAAAAGATCCTCTGTGAGACACATTATAGTCAAACTGGCAAGGCTCAAAGACAAAGAGAGAATCCTAAAAGCTGCAAGAGAAAAGTGTAAAGTCATCGGTAAGGGAGCCCCTATCAGACTAGCAGCAAACTTCTCAATAGAAGCTCTATAGGCCAGAAAAAAATCAGATGAAATATTAAAAATATTACAAGAAGAATACTGCCAGCCAAAAATACTGTACCCGGAAAGGTTATCTTTCAGAAATGAGGAGAAGTAGTGTATTTCCCAGACAAACAAAAGCTGCAGAGTTCACCACCACACAACCAGCCCTTCAAGAAGTCCTCAAGGGAGTCCTGTATCTGGAATCCAAAAAATAATAATCACTAGCATGATTATCATGGTAGTGATTATACACAAGAAATAATATATAAGAAAGAGCAAAACCCACTGGTAGAACAAAAATGCAAAGGAGAAAGAGAAACTAAATCTTACCATCTCAAAAAACCAACAAACATCAAAGATAAACAATGAAAGGGGAAGAAAGGAGCAAAAGATACTTAAAACATCCAAACAAAAATCGATAAAAATGCTAGGAGTAAGACAATACCTCTCAATAACAACTCTAAATGTAAGTGAATTAAACTCCCCACTCAAAAGACAAAGACTGACTAATTGGATTAAAAAGCTAGACTGAACTCTATGCTGTCTATGAGAGACTCACCTCACCTGTAAAGACACACAAGACTAATAGTGAAGGGATGCAAAAAGATATACCATGCAAATGGAAGCCAAAAATGAGCAGGCATATCTATTCTTATATTGGATAAAATAGAAAAACCCTAAAAAGAGACAAAGAAGGCCACTATATAATGATAAAGGGAACTATCCAGCAAGAAGACATAATGATCATAAATATAGATGCACCCAACACTGGACCATCCAGATATATAAAGCAAACACTATTAGGCATAAAGAAAGAGATAGACCCCTCTACAATATTAGTAGGGGACCTGAATACCCCTCTCTCAGCATTGGACAGATCATCTAGGCAACAAATCAACAGAGAAACACAGGATTTAAACTACACTTTAGACCAATTGGACTTGGCGGATAACCACAGAACATTTCATACAACAACTACACAATATACATTCTTCTCATCAGCATGTGGAACATTGTCCAGGATAGACCAGATATTAGGTCACAAATCAAGTATCAACAAATTTTTAAAAATTGAAATCATTTCAAGTATCTTTTCAGACCATGATGGATGAAAACTAGAAATCAAGAACAAGTGAATCTCTGGAAAATATACAAATATATGGAACTTAAACAACATGCTCCTGAATGACATATGGGTCCAAGAAGAAATTAAACATGAAATCAAAAAATTTCTTGAAACTAATGAAAATAAAGACACATCACACTAAAACCTGTGGGATACTGCAAATGCAGTACTATGATGGAAGTTTATTGTAACAAACACTTGTATCAGAAGAACAAAAAGTTTTCAAAGAAAGAGCCTAATGCTACACATGAAAGAACTAGGAAAACAAGAATAATCCAATTCCAAATTTAGTAGATGAAAAGAAATAATTAAGGTCAGAGTAGAACTAAATGAAATGGAGACCCCCCAAATGACACAAAACTTCAATAAAACAAAAAGTTGTGGTTTTTAAAGAAGGTAAGCAAAATAGTCAAACCATTACATACACTAACTAAAAATATCAGAGAGAAGACCCAAATAGCAAAAATCAGAAATGAAAAAGGAGACATTACAACTAATATTGCAGAAATTCAAAAAATCATTAGAGACTATTATAAACAATCGTATGCTAACAAACTTGAAAGCCTGGAGGAAATGGATAAATTTTGGGACACATACAAAATAC
>NW_007739653.1:23080-29043 GCF_000696425.1 Galeopterus variegatus | reverse complement strand
ATCAGAGAGAAGACCCAAATAGCAAAAATCAGAAATGAAAAAGGAGACATTACAACTAATATTGCAGAAATTCAAAAAATCATTAGAGACTATTATAAACAATCGTATGCTAACAAACTTGAAAGCCTGGAGGAAATGGATAAATTTTGGGACACATACAAAATACCAAGAACATTTCATCGAACAAATACACAATATATGTTCTATTTCACAACTATATACCTTTGCAACCGTAAACAATATGCACAATATACACTCTATTTCTTCTTGGTTCAGAAGAAATAGAATGAAGGAGAAATTAAAAACCTGAAGAGACCAATAAAAAGCAATGAAATTGAGGCAGTAATCAGCAATTTGCCAACAAAGAAGAGCCCAGGACTGGATGTCTTTACTGCTGAATTCAACCAAACTTTTCAAGAGGAATTCATACCAATTTTCTTCAAGCTATTTCAAGAAATTGAAACAGAGGCCACTGTCTCAAGCTCATTCTATGAGGCCAGCATCACCCTGATACAAAAACCAGACAAACATACAGCAGCAATGAAAAAAAATGTACAGGCCAATATCTCTGATGAGCATATATACAAAAATCCTCAACAAAATATTAGCAATCAGAATACAGTAACACATCAAAAAAAAGTATACACCACAACCAAGTGGGATTCATCCCAGGTATGCTAGGATGGTTCGACATACAAAAGTCAACAAATGTGATCCAACACGTCAACAGAATCAAGGACAGAAACTATATGATTATCTCCATAGATGCAGAGAAAGCATTTGACAAAATTCAACATCCTTCACGATAAAGACTCTCAGTAAATTAGGCACAGGAGGAAAATATCACAACACAATAAGAAGCCATATAAGACAAACTCACCACCAATATCATTTTGAATGGCTGGAAAAAACCTTTCAGTTTTTCCCTTAAGCACAGGAACAGGCAAGGATGCCCACCCACTCTCACCACTCCTATTTAACACAGTATTAGAAGGACTAGCCAGAGCAGTCAGGCAAGAGAATGAAATAAAGGGCATCCAGATTGGAAAAGATGATGTCAAACTATCCCTGTTTGCAGATGGCATGATCCTGTATATAGAAAAACCTAAAGACTCTACCAGAAAACTCTTAGAGCTGATAAACAATTTCAGCAAAGTTGCAGGGTAGAAAATCAGTATGTGAAAATCAGTAGCATTTTAATACCCCAATAATGACCTAGTGGAAAAAAAGAAATCAAGAAAGCAAGCCCCTTTACTATAGTCATTAAATAAAATAAAATAAAACCTAGGAATCAATTTAACCAAGAAGGTGAGAGATCTCTAGAACAAGAACTACAAATCACTGCCGAAAGAAATTAAAAAGAACACAAAAAGACGGAAAGACAGTCTGTGCTCTTGGTTTGGAAAAATTAACATTGTGAAAATGTCCATAGTGGCCAAAGTGATCTAAAGATTCAATGCAATCCCCATCAGAATATCAATGACATTCTTCACAGAAATAGAGAAAACAATCCTAACATTCGTATGGAACAACAAAAGATCCTGAGTAGCCAAAGAAATCCTGAGCAAAAATAAAACAAAATAAAAATAAAACCAGAGGCATAACACTACCTGGCTTCAAATTATACTACAAAACTATAGTAACCAAAACAGCATGGCGCTGGCATAAAAATAGACACTTGGGTCAATGGAACAGAACAGAGAATCCACAAATCAACCCACATACTTACAGCCAGCTGATATTTGACAAGGGCAACAGGAGCATACATTGGGGAAAAGACTGCCTCTTCAATAAGTGGTGCTGGGAAAACTAGAAATCTGTGTAGAAGAATGCAGCTAGACCTTTTTGTCTCACTGTATACCAAAATCAACTCAAAACGGATTAACTTATATATAAGACATGAAGCTATAAAACTACTAAAAGAAAACATAGGGCAAACACTTCAGGAAGTTGGACTGGGCAAAGACATTATGAATAAGACCCCAAAGCACAGGCGACTAAAGAAAAAATAAACAAATGGGATTATATCAAACTAAAAAGCTTCTGCACAGCAAAAGAAACAGTGAAAAGACAACCTACAACATGGGGGAAAATATTTGCAACCTATGCATCCAATGAGGGATTAATATCTATAATATACAAGGAACTCAAACAACTTAACAGTGAAAAAACAAGTAACCTGATTTTAAAATGGGCAAAGGAGCTGAATCAGCATTTCTCAAAGGAAGATATACAAATGGCCAACAGACACATGAAACAATGCCCAACATCACTAAGCATTAGGGAAATGCAAATCAAAACCACATTGTGATAACATCTCATTCCACTTAGACTGGCCATTATCAAAAAGACAAAGAATAACAAATGCTGGTGAGGATGCAGAGAAAGGGGAACCTTCCTACACTGTTGGTGGGACTGTAAATTGGTGCAGCCATTATGAAAAATGGTATGGAGGTTCCTCAGACGAGTACAGATAGAACTGCCATACAATCCAGCAATCCTACTGCTGTGTGTATATCCAAAGGAATGGAAATCATCATGTTGAAAGGATACCTGCACTCCCATGTTTATCGCACCTCTATTTACAGAAGCCGAGAGTTGGAACCAACCTAAATGTCCACCAACAAATGACTGGATAAGGAAAATGTGGTGTATGTACACAGTGGAGTACTACTTTGCCATAAAAATGAATGAAATATTGCCATTTGCAGCAACATGGATGAACTTAGAGAAAATTATGTGCAGTGAAATAAGCCTGGCACAGAAAGTGAAATACCTCTCATGTCCTCACTCATAAGTAGGAGCTGAAAAAAATAAACAAAAAGGGAAAGAAAGAAAGATACAACTATAACAATAATTCAGTGAACTTACAAAGAGAGTTCAGAACTGAGGCCAGCAGAAGTGGGAAAGGGAGGGTGGAGGGGGGTTAGCAAGAAATTGGCAAAGGGCCACAAAAAATGATTACATTCTTCAATGATAAATATAGAATGTAAAAAAGAAAGAATTTAGGGTTCTAAATTATTTTCAATATTTACAACCACAAAAACTATGTATATTATATTGAATCTATGCAGAAATCAATACTCCACTCAAAAATTTAGGGTTTTGTGGCCTAATGTTTGGCATTCTGATATTAAAAGAATAAAATCCCTCATTTTATAACAAGAATGACAAAAACCTACTTGCTCACTATGAGAGGATCCAGAAAACAAACCTACCCCTCACCAGTACTGTGGGAAATAAATTCGTGAGGGGAGCCCCAGCATCCTTGGGGAGCACTGTGATCTCTCTCATCTGTGGACCAGAACTCAAAGTAGAATCTGTAGTCACTGAATTGGGGAACCAAAGTGCAATGGAGTAATTGGATGCTGGAATGTCAGGGGCCATTGGATGGCACTCAGCCCGCGGAGGGCAGGTGGGCATAGATGACATAATAAAAAGTAGAGTAAAGAGTCAATCACAATAGTCTGACTTGTGCAGACCCAGAGTGTTCGCTAGTTAATCATGCTGTTCCTAGAACTGAAATACATGGGAGCCCTGCTAAATTCTCACTGCTCTGGATCAGCAGAAAAGTTCTAGGTCAAATGAACAAAGATCTAGGTGGAATTATGAAAACAGAAAGTCATGGCCCTTAAATCAGTTCCCAGATTTGAAGCAGTTAACATACCCAGAACTCCTGGAATGAAGGGGAGGCTGGGTTCCATTGAGGAGGGACCCTGTACACTCCCCAAAATGTATACTGTTGATTTTTCTCCCAGCCTTTCCCACAGGGACCTAAGGCCTTTTAGTAGTATAATGGAACACTGGGGAAAGGGAAATAATCACAACTTTGGGGGACTATTGGACGCTGGCTCTGACATGACTCTATTCAAGAAGATCTGAAACATCACACTGTGGCCTTTAAGTAGGAATAGGAGATTTTGAAGGTCATGTGAGGTTTAGCTCAGGTACATCTCGCAGTGGGTTCACTGGGTCCCCAAACTAGTCCTGCAGATATTTCCTCAGTACCAGAATGCAAGATTGAAAGGACATATTTAGCAGTTGGCAAAATCTCCACACCAGTTTTAGAGTGAGGGCTGTTACGGTGGGAAAAGCCAAGTGGAAGACACTAGAACTGCCTCTGCCCAGGAAAATCATCACTCAAAGTCCCATGTGCATTCCTGGAGGGATTGTAGAGATGAGTGCCACCATCCAGGACTTGAAAAACATAGGGGTGTAATTTCTACTATAACTCCCTTTAACTCTTCAATTTGGCCTGTATGGAAGACAGGTGGATGTTGGGAAATTACAGTGGATTCTTCTCATCTTCATCAGATGGTTACAGCTTTTGTACCAGATGTTGTTTCATAGCTTGAGCAAGTAAACCCAACCCTTTGTTACCCGGTGAGCAGTTATTGATCTCACAAATGATTTTTTCTCTGTCCCTGTCCATAAGGCCCACCATAAGTAATTTGCTTTCAGCTGGCAAGTGCAGCAATCCACTTTCACTGTCCTACTCAGAGCTATGTCAGTTCTTTATACCTATTGTCATCGTTTAGTTCGAAGGGATCTTGAGTGCCTTTCCTTTCTGCAAGGTATCACATTCATTCGTTACAATGATAATGTTATGCTGATTGCACCTAGTGAACAAGCAGCAGCAGCTACTCTAGACTTCCTGGTAAACATTTACCTGACAGAGGGTGGGAATGTATCTGGTAAAAATTCAGGGGCCGTCTTCCTTGGTGAAATTTCTAGAGGACTGTTGGTGTGGAGCATGTTGAGATACCCCTTCTAAGGTAAAAGATAAATTCTTTTATTTGGTCCATTCTACCACCAGGAAAGAGATTGCTATGGTCTGAAGGTTGGAGTCTCCCCCACCCCCATTCATATCTTAAAACCTCATCCTTAAAGCAACAGTATTAAGAGATGGGGCCTTTAGGAGGTGATGAGGTCATGAGGGACCCACCCTCATGAATAAAATTGAGTAAATGCCCTTATAAAAGAAGCTTGAGGTGGTCTGTTTGTTCCTTCTGCCATGGGAGGATGTATAGAAGGTACCGTCTATGAGGAATGGGCCTTCACCAGACACCGAATCTGTTGACACCTCGATCTTGGACTTTTCGGGCTCCAGAACTGTGAGCAACAAATTCTGTTAATTATAATTTATCCAGTCTAAGGTGTTTGTTACAGCAGGTGGAAAGACCTAAGACAGAGGCATACTACCTAGTGTGCCCCTTTGGAATTTGGAGGTAACGTGTTCCTCATTAGGATGTGTTCCACAAACCCATTTACTGTGTGGCTGTGAAGCTGCTGGTTATGACTGGGGCCCAGAACAGGAGAAGGCTCTGCAGCAGGTCTAGGCTCTGTGTCAGCTGACCTTCCAGTTGGGTCATGGGATCCAGCAGACCCATAATGGGTGGAGTGTCACTGGCAGATAGCAATGCCGTTTGGAGCCTGTGGCAGGCTCCTGTAAGTGAATTGCAGTGCAGGCCTTTAAGACTGGGACAAGGCCCCCCCGTCATCCACAGACAGTTACTTTCCTTTTGAGAAACACCTTCACTTAGGTCAAATTCTGACAATTAAGTTTTCTTAAATTCCCATTTTTAATAACTATGAACATTTCTGAAAGAAGCAGAAGCTACTGAGAAGTTTCAAGTACAGAGAACTTCTCTTCCTGAACCACGTGGGAGTAAGCTGTCATGCACGATACGCCCACTGCCCCCCACCTTTCATAGTACCCTATTCTGCCCTCTACTTCAGTACATACTTCCTACCAACCAGGACTCTCTCCTAGTAACGCCAATACCATCATCGAGATACATTTTCCATCCACACGTCACTACCATCTCAACCTCAGACCCAATCAATTTCCATCAATTAATGCAATAATGTCCTTTACAACCAAATAGTCCCATGGATTTAATTGTTTACTGTCTTCTTGTTTGCTGAAGATATATGCTATGGTATTCTATTTACCCCTTTTG
>NW_007739653.1:5582-22900 GCF_000696425.1 Galeopterus variegatus | reverse complement strand
AAAAAAATTTTTAAAAGGAGAGATTTTTCTCTTCTGAAGACTTACTTTTAATCGAAAACAGTGAGGCCAGGGCTAAGGAATGACAGCAATGCTATCTGCCAGTGACAAGAAAAGTCACTACTGGGTTGTAGTGTGCTAGAGCAAAATCAGAAATAATCATATTCCTTAAGCGCAAAAAAATATTAGTTTTTAGCCAGGTTATCAAGAAAATGTTTGAGGCCAAAGCCAGAGATCTTTTTAATTTGAGTGATCCTTAAATTCTCTGTTTCCATAAAGACTCTAGCAGAATCACTGGTTTCATTTACTCTACAATGTGAAGGAAGACTTAAATCTCATAAGCTCAAGGTTGTATTATTGGGCTGTGATACTAGGTTGTAGTAGTCAGGGTTCTCCAGGGAAACAACCAATAAGATATGTATAGATATATATGTGAGGAAATTTATGTTAGAAATTGGATTATAGATTCTGGAGGCTGAGAAGTCCCACAATGTGCTGTATCCGTGCTGGAGAGCCAGGACAGCAGGTGGTATAATTCAATCTGAGTCTGGAGGCCTGGGATTGGGGCCAATGGTATAACTTCTGGTCTGAGTGAGAAAGCTGGAGACACAGGAGCCCCACTGTCACACTGAGGAGACGAGAAGGTGGATGTCTCAGTTCAAGCAGCAAGAGCCAAATTGCCCTTCCACTGCCTTTTTGTTCTATCCGGGCCTAAAACAGATGGGATGATCCTGCCCACACCACAGAGTCAGCCCAAGACCCCAATACAGGCCTTGCTGGCTCAGGACTCAAACTGGTCATGAGTGGGTCTGCCCCTTCCTCAGGTCCCTTTCCTCCTCTAATAGGAGGGCCTAAAGAATGGGGGACGGGGGGGCTTCCAAAGATAGGGGCCGGGACCTTGGGACCTCTGGTCTTAAGTAGAGTTGCATGGAAATATCCTTCTTTCCTCTTCTCTGTCAGCCTCCTCTCACCTGGTAGCAGCACACACAGCTCTGAATGTGACTTTCCCCAACCCGCCCCATTCATTCCTGGTCAGCTCAGCTGGGGACATGGAACTCCAGCAGCACCTCAGCACCCCTATCTCTGGAGTTAACTCTACTCGAGGCAGGGGCTGTGCAGGATCTGGAGTTTACAGGAAGCTGGCTGGCCGTCTGCCAGGGATTGCCCCAGGGCCCAGCTGAGATTCCCACGGGTCCAGGCAGGACTGAACCTCATCCTGAACAGACTCTCCTGCTTGCCCTCCACCTAACTGCTGTGACCTATGCCACTTTCTGTGAAGATGTAGCCGTGAGCTCCAGCCTTTTCACTTGGGTCTGCAGAGGACTTCATAGCCCCCTTATCTTGGGAAACACTCGGATCCCTGTCCTCCTAGCTCATGGATGGACCCCTTCCCTTGCTCACCATGTGGAGCTCCCATGCTGCTGTCACCCAACTGCAAGCTCTGCCCATGCCTGGGCTCCTGCGTCTCCACACCACCCGCCTCTGCACCTTTCCCAAATAGGAATCTGGTCTGAAACAGGTCTGAAGTCACTAAGCCCTCTAGTGTCAACAGCCTCTCCCTTTCCTGCTGGACTTTGACAGTGAGGACTCATCAAAACTCAGGGCTGAGCTTGCCCATGTCAGGTCTATTAAGCAACACAAGGTCTTGTTCATCGTGTCTCATCCCCAGCTTGGGAAGGCCCAGTCATGGGGCTGGGGTGGACTCTTCAAACTCACTTTCCCATCTTCTCACTGAACCCATCTGTCCCTGGATGTCCTCACACTTCTGCCCACAATATCTGTCACTCTAGAGGACTCTCCCTTGGATGCTAAATAGGACAGAGCAGATGAGGATGACAGGCATGTTCCAGGGGCTGAGTGTGATGGTCACAGCCTTGGTGTGGGCTGAACCTGGTGCCATGGTGGGTGGTGCTGAAATGGAAACACAAGAGTGACAGTCGTTGTCCAGACCCCACATCTGAGGAGAGGCCTCCTCAGCTCTTGCTGCCCCACGTCATCCAGCAGCACAGACATTTGCTAGCCTCTGCTATGTGGCAGCTGCTGGGTCTTGGTAAGAAGGGAGAGAGGAGATGGGTCTTTTCATCAAGGAGCTCATACAGCTGCTGAGTGACACAGCCGACACTCAGGGTAACGGTGTACCCCACCCCGATGCTGTAGTGACAGTGTACCCCAGGGTGAAAGTGTAACCCACCCCTGATGCTGTGGCAGAAGAGAAGGTGACACATGAGGACAGTGGTAGAGAAGGGTGTCAGGAGCTGGCTTTTGAGGACATGATGAATTTCCATAAAAGGAACAGGTGAGATGAAAAAATAAAGAGTGATTTAGGAAGAGGGAACAGTAAGAGGAAAAGGTTTGTAAAACTAATGCCCACATGTTGGGAGGCCATGCGGAGGGGTGGGCAGTACCAGACTTGGGTGGGGCAGAGCTGGGTGGATCCAGGTGATCTGTGTGGGGAAGAGACTCCCATGCACAGGCTGCAGATAGGAGCCAATCTTGTAGGGTTAGGGAATTTACTGAGTTTATGTAAAATTGAAAGATAATGGCAGAAGAATCATCAAGTTGGATCAGGCCCATGTTAGTGATATGGGCCCACCAAGCAGAGCTTCTGCATTTAATGTAGCAGCTTGTGGAGTCAGAATGGGCTCTAACAGTTGGTTTGGTTGGTCGGCTGAACCAGTAGCAAAAGGTGGCCACAGTGAGCCAGCAATGCGAGACCTACCTTGACTCACTGCAGAGAAAGGGATTCATAGGCTCAGGAAGATTGGAGCATTGAGTGGATTTGTGATTTAAGACCTGCTCACTTCACTCTGGGAGGGTAAAGAGCACATAACTTTCACTATGACTATGAGAAATAAATTTGTGAGGGGAACCCCAGCATTCTGAAAGAGCTGTGTGATTTCTCTTTTCCATAGGACAGAATATACAATGAGAACTGCTGCCCAGTGAATTGAGAAACCTAAATTAAGGGGGAGTAATAGGATCCTGGGGTGGTAGGTGGCAAGTGGCAGCACTCAGTTGCCAAAGGCAGGGTGTGCATAGTTATAGTCTTGGGCAACAGAGCCAAAGCAGCAAGCAGAATGGACTGGCTCATGGAGGTCTTTGCATAAGCTTGCTCAGCATGAGTGCCTAGAAGTAAACTAGCTAGGAAGCCTACTGAAATCTTGTTTTGATCTGTATAAGCAAAAGAATTCAAGATCAGTGGAACAAATCATAAAATCAGAGAGCCGAGGCCCCTCAGTCAATTCCCAGACTTGAGCCAGTTTCCAGACCTAGAACCTCTTGAATGAAGAGGAAGCCAGGTCCCCTAGAGAAAGGACACTGGTACACTGCAACAATTGATATTCGTAATCCTTCTGCAGCCTTCTTCAAAGGAATCTATGGCCATTCCTGGGTAAATATGCATTAAGGAAAAGGAAATAATCAGATCTTTCAGAGACTACTGGATACTGGCTTGAAATGACATTAATGCTCAGATATCCACAAAGTCATTGTGGCCCGACAGTGAGGGTAGGGGCACATGAGAGCTGGTGGTAATGGACTTTTAGCTCAGTTCCATCTCACAGTAGGTCCCTGAACCCATCCTGGGTTTATTTCCCCAGTTCCAGAATGTATAATTGGAATAGTCAAAGCTAGTAACCGACAGAATCCCCATCCTGGCCCCCCCACCTGTGGAATGAGCGCTATTATTGGTGAGAAAGGCCAAGTGGGAGCCACTAGAACTGCCTCTACCTAGGAAAATAGCAAACCAGAAGCAATACCGCAAAACTTTCTAAAGTTACTGCAGAGATTAGTGCCACCATGGAGGACTTGAAGGATGCAGGGTGATAATTCCCACCACATCCTCATTCAACTTTCCTACTTGGCCTGTTGAGAAGACAGATGGATTTTGAAGAATGACAGCGGATAATCATAAGCTTAACCAGGTGGTAACTTTAATTGCAGCCACTATAGCAGATATTATTTATAACTTCAGTAAGTTAACATATTCCCCGGTACCTGGTAAGCAGCTATTTATCTTGTGAATGCTTAGCTTTCAATCCCTGTATGAAAAGACCACCAGATGCAGTTTGCTATCCACTGGCAAGATCAGCAATATACCTGTACTTTCTACTTTAGGGGTGTGTTACATAATTTAGTTCACAGGGATCTTGGTCATCTTTCTCTTCCACAAGGTTTCACATGGGTTCACTACACTGATGGACATTATGCTGATTGGACCTAGTGAGCAAGAAGTAGCAATGACTCTAGACTTATTGGTAAGACATTTAAGTATAAGAAGGTGGGAAATAAATTTGACTAAAATTCAGGAACCTTCTTCCCTAGTCTGCAGATCTCAGATTTTGCATCTCCTGCAAAGCCAGGTCCTCCTCCATGGTTCTTTCTCATCCTAATGTTCTCCAGCCTTATGCAGCTTCTCCCTTCTCATCAGCACAGTCAGCCCAGGCCCTGCTGGAGATTAAAGCAGATATGGCTAGAGCAGGAGGTGGGGACATTCATGTCTACAGATCCTGACCCTCACTAGGATGTGGGAGCTGGAAGGTGACTGAGTCAGAGGAAAACACTTAGCAGCTCCCCTAAGATTAGATCCACACGGTAATCTGTGTGTGTCTGTGATGCAGGAGCTGGCAGGTGACTGAGTCAGGAAAAGGGCTTAGAAGATCTGAGATTCAGTCAGCTCCATAACCTGTGTGTGTGTGTGTGTGTGTGTGTGTGTGTGTGTGTGTGGTGTGTGGTGTGTGGTGGCAGGTGACTGAGTCAGGAAAAGGGCTTAGAAGATCTGAGATTCAGTCAGCTCCATAACCTCTGTGTGTGTGTGTGTGTGTGTGTGTGTGTGTGTGTGTGGTGTGTGTGTGTGTGTGTGTGGTGTGTTTCTGATGGATTTTCTGCCTCAAACTCCTGTCTGCCATAGGAATTTCCACACATCTGTCTCCCTGTCCCATCTCACCTCCTGCCACCTCTTCCTTTCCAATCCCCTAAGGTCATGCTGTCCTGGCCTGCCTGGTGGACCTACCTTTGTGCCTCCATGCTTTCTGTTCTGGCACATTCTTCTAGGAGGTATTCCCCTTTCCCACTAGCTAAGGGGCAGTCACCTTTGAGTAGGGCACAAATATTACCTCCCATTAAGCCTGTCTTACCTTCCTCAGGCTAAATTAATTCTCCCCTCCTGTGAGTCTGAACACCTGAGCCCACCGTGAGAGTGTGTCACTTAGTCAGTGTTGATTGCATGGTGTGTGCTTTCCTCTTCAGGACAACACTGGGAACAGTGTTTGTCCCTTTCTCGCTTTTGCAGTATATGGTCTGACACAATTCTGTTGCTCAGTAACTCTGTGAATTACTGTGGGCAGCAGGATCTGAGGGAGGGGTCTTCTCATGTTTGGGGCTCACCTTCCTGTACCACCGTCCCTGTCAAGACTTGCCTGGCACATGGCTGCAGCCTAACCTCCATTCAGTGCGTCGCTGTGGTCACGCCAGCCGTCCGCATCAGGGAAACACTCATCACATGCTTGTCTTAGTCCTTATGAGAACAGCAGGTACTGTGGGCAAAAATAAGAGTGAGGTGCGGGGACAGAGCTGCCAGGCTACTGGGGAGGTCTTAGCCTGGGATGAGGACCTGGGAGAGCCCCCATTCACTGAGCCCTTTTCTCATGAAATGAGAAAATTAGACCAAGACCTCCTACCCCACACATTCCTCGTGTGGGGAGAATCAGCACCTGGTGACGGTAAGTCCCCACTGTCCTGATTCCCCACCCAGGAGGCCCATGTGGAGGGAGTAGGGAGGACAACAGAAACTCAGGGGTGGGAGTACTCAGGAGTGGGTGGAGCAGAGCTGGGTGGGTCCGGGTGATCTGTGTGTGGGGCTGGGTACAGGAGCCTGGGCCATCCGTGGGAGGAGGCAGGCAGGAAGGGCTTGAAACGAGGCTGGGTGCACTAGGCAGGTGACTGGGAGAACAGGAGAAGGCAGAGGCTGGCATGAGAGTCCGGGGCAGGACTGCCAGGTGAGAGAGGGATGGAATGAAAGATTCAAGGGAGAGGTCATGCAACTAACCTCGTGCTTGCAGAAGCTGAGGACTCACCCCAGGTCTGCTAATGCTGTTACTAGTCCTGCTTTCCCTGACATCGTGGGCCTGGGTCACATGCAATGAGAGATGGGCTCTGTTCAGGGCCTCCTCGTGGCATTGGAGGTCTCTGGATGGGTGGGAAAGAAGCCGAAGACCCACTTAGCAAGATTCAGGAGTCTAACAGGGGATAATGTTACTCTTCATCACGAGACTTGCCCAAAATGTAAATTTTAAGTTATTCCAATGGAGTTCACATGCTGTTGGGTGAAGGCATGAACGACTGGATGAATGAACCAGCCGTGAAAGTGATCAGGCCACAGAGGCTGAGACCACCTCGTGCAGGACAGGAGTGTGCGGAAGCGGCTGCGCCTGGTCTGAAGCCTGGGGCCGCAGAGCCACGCGGCGGGGCGTCACGCTCCTGTCCAGGTCACAGTGGCAGTGCAAGTCCCTGCCTCAGGGCCCCAGCTTCTCCAAGGAGAAGATGCTTTCACTTTTAAAGAGTTTTCCCCTGAAGGTCTGAAAACTCAGTTCTTTTAAGAAGAGAAAGGACGAGTCCGCAGGTGGCGATGCGGATGGGAAAGGACACGGGTGCCAGGGAGGGGGACGGAGGGAGGAAGGGGTGACGGGCACCCGACAGAGCAAGGCTTTGAGCAGCTCGGGAACTTCTGCACGTCAGGAGACAGTGGCGCGACCTCCGACCACCAATCAGCCGGGAGACTCGGTGATCAGTCCCCAGGAGTTGTAAACCGCAACGGTGCTGCCGCTCCTGTGGCAGTCGCCTGTGACGGTGGCTGTGGCACTGTCACTCGCTCTTTGCGGCCCGCCTTGCCGGTCAGTCCTCTCCCATAGAACGCCATTGGAGCGCGGGGAGGCCGAGGTGGGGACGCGCGGGGAAGAGGGAACCTGCCCGCCCGCCTGCCCTGCGCCCTCCAGGCTGCTCTGTCCCCTCCCCTGCCCCGGAGCCCCGCGCACAGGCCTGGCCCGGCAAGGAGGGGGGACGTCCTCTGATCGCAGGAGGACGAGAGGGGGCGAGAGGGCCCTGCGGGAGTCACAGCTGAAGCCCCCGAGCCCCACCCCGCCCTTGGGAGGCAGGAGCGGGGGGCGCTGGGACCAGGGAATGATCAGGACCAAGAGGCAATCCTGCAAGGACACGACCAGACACCTCCAGGCTCTCCCAGGCAAGCCCTCCAGCACTCCAGGGCTCTTTGCCCTTGAACTTCCCACCCCACGTGGCTTCAGATCAGCACACAGGAATCCCCAGGGGCTCACCAGTCACCTGCCACCCAGTCCCTCTCCATTTGTTGAGCCACCACCCAGCTCAGCTCACCACGTCTACTCCAGTCTCACCCCGACCCCAGGCACCCACAGGCCTCCTTCACCTTCCTGCCCCCAGAGGGGCCCTAACCACCTCCTCCTCTACCTCCTGCCTTATCCTGTTCCTGAGGACACAGCCCAGCAAACACCTCCTTGCCTCTCCCGCAGAAGCTAAAATAGGAGGGATGGGGCACCACTGACCCAAGGAGACCCTGAGCTGATGGCAAGTAGGAACACCTACTTCTACCCTGTGGTCTCAAGTCTATGTATTCTGCCTCTTGGAGAGACAGCATCATTTAATGGTATCAATTTAGGTAGGAGTTGGTAACGTTTTCTGTAAAGGGCAGAACAGTAAATATTTTCTTCTTTGCAGGCCACTGGGTATCTGTCTCTGTGACAAGTACTGTGCCTCCGGAGTGCAAAAGCAGCCAAAGACAACATGCAGAGAATGGGGGACCAGATTTGGTCCCAATTTTCTGATCCCAGATTTACTGTACCTGTGGTGTCCCAGCTGTTGGTGTCCCATCCCCTAGGGGATCTTCTCCTCATGGTGCCTCAGCTGTGAGTTTGAGAGTCAGCTGTCCTGCCTGTGGCTTCTGGGTGGTGGATGTGATAGGAACGAGGTCCTATGGTCTAGGGCCACTGCTCCCCTCCTTTGCTGTTGAATGGGGTCCCTGGTCCACGTGGGCCATAAGGGACACTCCTTGATGCCACAGGTGTGAGCAGAGGGTGAGGTGCTGGAGCAACAATGCTGTGTCCTGGGCGTTGGGGCCACCAGCTCCTGCAGGTTATCTCTTCCCTCTGGCCCTTCTCCTGCCAGTTTCAGGAGAATTATGTCTTTCTTCTGATTGCAGGGCCTGTCAGCCAGTGGGAGGAGAGCCCAGCTCATGATGGGCAGCTCTGAGACTGCCTGGTCACTGATAGCACAAGGCAACAGGGCTTAGACCCTCTCTCCCAGGCCTAAGACCATACCAGAACCCACTGTGGTGTGGTTTGGTGTCCTAGCTGTGAGTGTCACAGGCTTGCTTCTGCACACTAGCTTCCACGTTGTGATTCTCCAGTTCAGAATTGCCACGAACTCCACAGAGCACCTTTTCTACTACAGATGACTTAGCATCTGTAGGTGGTCCTGGGTCGTAGGGCTCTCTGTCAGGTCCAGCCACACTCGTCATTCATGTATGTCTGTGGCTGTTTTCAGGCTACAACAGCATAATGGAGTGGTTGCAATAGAGCCTGCAAAGCCTGAAATATTCAGCATGCAGCCCTTTATAGAAAATTCCAGTGGACAGGATGAAAATTAAATGAGAGGATGGAGATGACACTCCTGCATTTTTTAAGGTTGGTACTAATGCCTGTCTTGTCCTCCAGGATGAGATATTGTTTCACATGTACCATCTGGGAGTGGAGAAGGCAGTGTCAGAAGATTGAACTTGGCCTTCCCTACAGGGGTAGACCTCACCTCACAAGTGGTTCACTAACTACAAAGATTGTTCATTCCTGCTGCAAATCCACGGAATGTGAAATGACCATTGAGTGGGTCTGTGGACCCAGAACCCCCCTGTGAGCAGGACCTTGGACAAGAGTTCATTTATTACCTGGCCACATATGTGACTTGTGTGTAACAGGGGACACATGATGCTTCAGATCCCTAAGTGTGATGTCAACTGCACACTGGGTCCAGTATGAACATCTGGGTATTTTCAGTTTCCTGGCATACAATTACCAGAGTATATGGCCATAAGCCCTTTGGGGAAGCCCAGAAGAAGCTATTGCATTTGCTGTGGGTTTAAGGGTCCCTCCTCATTGGACCCTGGCCCGTCCTCCTAGTAATGGACTCTATGTCCGAGACATGTCTCAGTTCTGGGCAAAACTGGGCAAAAGAGCCAGACTTCTTATTGGTGTTTGAGTCCATTTCCTGTGCCTTAAAATAGAATACTCAAATCTGGGTAATTTATAAAGAAAAGAAATTTATTTTTTACAGTTTGGAAGGCTGGCAGGTTGAAAGTCAAGGAGGCGCATCTGGCAAGGGCCTTTTCTTTTTGTCAGGACTCTATGCAGAGTCCCAGGGTGACGCAGAGTATCTCATGGTGGGGGGAGGAGTGAGGGGACAAAAGTGTGTTAAGGTGTTCACTTGATTGCCTTATAAAGCCCACCAGTGCCACTCCTGTGATAACCCATCTATCCATTAATCCATTAATCCATGAGTGGTTGATCCATTCAAGAGGGCAGAGCCTTCACAATCCAATCACCTCCCAAAGGCCCCAGCTTTCAAATGCCATATTACAGATTAAATTTGAATGTGAGTTTTGGGGGGACATTTGAACTATAGCAGTTGGGGTGGCTTCTTTCAGCCTCCTGGTCATACATCCTTGTGTTTTGTCTCTGTTGTAATTACTTAAATCAGGCGGTGTCCGGGAGGATCCCTCCTGGGCCCCTGTGTTCTGTTACCCTGGGCAGGGCTCTCTGTGGGTCAGCCCTGCTGGTATTCCACCTTCTAATCATGCTGAGCACCGCACGCACTTTGCTTCTGACTGTTAAAACACCTCCATTTGGTGTCTATTTATTTCAGGGTCTTTCATCCCATTTGCTCCTGGGAGACCAGCTCTGGAGCACCATCTTCTACCACCAACCTGGCCCTCAGCTGCAGTCACCACAGAGCTTCTTGACGACGCTGGTGCTGTCTCACCATGCTTTGTTTACACGCTTGTAAACAAGAGGCCTCCAGGCTTTCCCACAGAGCAATGTGACTGGACATTTTTCTGTGTTTTCATACTGCATCCACTCTGGCTTATGCACTTCAGGAGCCTACTGATCCCTTGCTACGGAACCTGCCTTGGAAGTTCCAGATTTTCTATTTCAACCTGTGTGGGCCATTGCTTTCCAAGCTTCCAAGAGTCGACCTACTAGCACATTAGTGCCATCTTTCAGGGGCCATGCTAAATCCTGTGACCCATGATTACAAACACTCCCTTATCCCACTTGGATCCCACCCTCTCTCTCCCCACAGTCATCTAGCATCCTCAGGAGCAGCCCCCCACACCCTCCTACCTCCTTGTAGTCCACATGGGCTGCTTCTGAAGACCCTGTGCCATTCCAGCCTTTTCCTCCCACAGCAGGCCTGGCACCTCCCTGGCAAGGGCATGTGCTGACAAATGTGGGCACTGGCCTGGTGGGCAGAGGGGATGTGAGCCATGTTTGGGGACACTTGGATTCTTCCCAGACAGAGTCGTGCTCCTTCTGAAGCAAGGAAGGAGGACTAGCCTTTAGCTGGTGAAGGGGACAGCCCGGGAAGGGGCAGTCCATGCTCTGCCAGCCAGACCCTTCAGAGGGACTCTCTTGCTATCAAAGAGCTGGGGAGGAGGTGTCTCTGGGTCCTTTTCTCCCCACCTCAACCTCACCTGCATTTTTTCTTCACAGATGCTCACTCTCTTTGCTACCAATTTGCCATCACGCCTAAGCCCCAACCTGGACAATGACGGTGTAAAGTTCAAGGCCAGATGGATCAGAAGATTTTTTTCTCCTTTATGACTATGGCAGTGACAAAGTCAAATCCATGGCTCTCTTGATAGGGGAGGTGAAAGCCACAGAGACCAGGGGAGACAGACCACAATGCTGAAAGATGTAGGGGACAGACTCAAACAGCACCTGCCTCACATTAAATCCAATAATTATGAATCAAGGATAAGGTAAAATAGTCCAAGGGCAGGACAGCAGACTGTGGCTTTATGGATATTTATCATATTCATGTCAAAAACAATTGGACATAGGTCCCTCCAACAAGCCCAGCAGCAGGACTTGGAGGACAGAGCAGGGCTATTTAGAAGTGGACCAGAGGAGGTGGGTACAGATGGGGACTAAAGGATTTGTCAATACCAGAGGCTGATCTCATTGCGACAGGGGCAGGTCCTCTCTCCCTGAAGGGCAGGATGTCCTGTCAGCGTGAAGCCAGTGGATGCACCAGCAGGTCCTGGCAATTTGTCTTCAATGGACATACCTCCTCTTTGACTTGGACAACAGAAAGTGGACAGAATTTCAACATGAAGCCAGACTGATGAAAGAGAATTGGAAAAATGATGAAGATGTGGCTGGGTACCTTCCAGAACATCTCAATGGGAGATTGCAAGAGCTGGCTTGAGAAATTCTCAGTGCACTGGGAAAAAATGCTGGCGAAAACAGATAGCTGAGACAAGGGGGAGAAAGTGGTGGTTCTCTTAAGATGAGAAGTACCAACCCTACCACATGTGTGCACTTGTGGGTGTGTGCACTTGTGTATGTGCACTTGTGTATGTGTACATGTGTGTGCACTTGTGTGCGTGTGTGCATGTGCATGTGTGGGGGTCTGAAGTTGTGATTCATCCACAGAGAGGTCTTCTTGGGTCCCTATGCCCCTAGGTGTGGTCTCCCATCCTCCCTTTCCCTTCTGACCTCCTGACAGCTCTTCCTCACTGCACACAGTTTTGGTCTATTCACCCTGGATTTCTTGCTGGCCCCAAACATGTGGGCATTATTATTTTTCCAGACCTTTTCCTCTTGTTACTCCCACTTGCTAGAAACACTTTTTAATTTTTTCATCTCACATGGGCTCTTTCTGAAAATCCATCAAAGCCACCTGTGGTAGTCTGTTTTGCGTTGCCATAACAGAATTAATTGAAACTGGGTAATTTATAAAGAATAGAGGTTCATTTGGCTTATGATTCTGGGACAGCTGCATCTTGCGCGGGCCTCAGGCTGCTTCTACTCATGGCGGAAAGTGGCAGGCAGCTGGTGGGTACAAGCAGTTCACATGGCTAGAGGAAGCAAGAGAGAGAGAGAGAGAGAGGAGGTGCCAGGGTCTTTTAAACAACCAGCTCTCGTGTGAACTAATAGAGTGAGATCTCACTCACTACCCCTCCTCCCCCAGGGAGAGCATTAATCCATTCATGAGGGATCCGCCCCCATGACTCAATCAGTTTCCAACTTTGCCACATTGGGGATCAGATTTCCACATGAGTTTTGGAGGGGACAACACATCCAAACTCTATCACCACACAAATGCCAGCTCCTGAGACCCTTCTCTACCATGATCTGAATGTGTCACCCCCTCTTTTCCCACAGCATCAGGGGTAGGTTACATTGTCACCCTGACTCCCTCAACAGCTCTATGAAACCCATGAGGACAGACCCATTTCCTTTCTCCTTCCTATTCCAGACACTGTCCCAGTGCTGCCACATAGCAGAGGCTAGCAAATGTCCGTGCTACTGGATGACCTGGGGCAGCAGGAGCTGAGGAGGCATCTCCTCAGATGTGGGGTCTGGATGAAGACTGTCACTCTTGTGTTTCCATTTTAGCACCACCACTGAGGCCCCAGGCTCAGCCCACTCCAAGGCCATGGCCCTGGGCCCTGCCTGTCATCCTCACCTGCTCCATCCTACAAGGCATCCAAGAGAGTGTCCTTTAGAGTAACAGGTACTTTGGGAAGAATTGTGAGGACAGCCAGTGGCAGGTGGGTGAGGTTGGAGGACAGGAAAGAGAGTTCCCAGAGCCCACTCCTGCCCCACGACTGGACCTCCCCATCCTAGAAATGAGGTAAGGTGAACAAGACCTCGTGTCACTTGACAGACTTGACATGGGCATGCTCAGCCCTGAGGTCTGATGAGTCCTCCCTGTCAAAGGCCAGCAGGAAAAGGGAACAAAGATTAGGACCCGTTGGTACTAGAGAGAGGTTAGTCAAATCAGGCCTCATTCAGACCAGAGACTCAGCTGAGAAAGTCACCATGTGGCTGGGGGTGTGGAGTAGCAGGAACACAAAGAATGAGAAATGCCCAAATGTGCGTGACAGCATCACAGTAGCGCCACATGAGCTATACAGGGCATGGGATCCATCCAGGATAGTAAGAAGAGAGGCCACTGGGTCTAATTTCAGTAACAGGGGGCTGAGACGTTGCCAACCCAATCAAAAGCCTGGAGTTCAGAGCTTCATTTCCATGGAAGGTGGCTTAGGTCTCAGCACTCAAGTGGAAGGTAACAATAGAGACTGTCCAGGATGAGGTTTAGAAGGAGGCCAGTCCTCACTGGGCCCATGGGCATCCTGGCTGGGCCCTGGGGCAATGCCCTGGCAGGCAGCCAGCCTCCTGCCGACTCCAGATCCGTTGCCAGCTGAGAGCCTCTGCCTTGAGCAGAGTTGACTCCAAAGATGGAGGGGCTGAGCTAACCAGGAATGGATGGGGCAGGGCAGAGACAGTCACACTCAGAGCTGTGTGTGCTGTTACCAGGTGATGGGAGGCTGAGAGAGAAGGGGAAAGGTGTTTTCCTGCAACCCTACCCAAGGCTGGGGGATCTAGATCCAGGTGTCTCTTTTCGGACAGAGCTCTTCCCAACCTCTCCATCCTTTAGGCTCTTACATCATGGGGAGGATGGGGACCCGAGTAAGGGGCAGACCCATTCATGACCAACTGGAGTCCTGAGACAGCATGGCCTGTAGCAGGGCCTGGGGCTGACTCTGTGGTGTGGTAAAGGAGGGAGAAGGTTGGTACAGGCTGCAGGGGCCAGGGGTGGGGGTGCAGGGAAAAACATGAACATTAGCAGGAAGGGGGGTCTTAGATGGGGTGTGGCTGGGGAGGAATCACCCCAGGAGAATTGACTCAAGAGTTTTCTCAGCTTCTTAAACAACCACTTGTGTCTCCTCTAAAGGCTGAAGGTGATATCCAGAAGCCCCGTGAGTGTGGTCTCGTTCAAGCTCCCCTTTCCTGTTGGCTTCCTGCCCACCACCTACTGTTCATTTCTAGACCACCGGGAATTCAAATCTTACAGAAACCCCAGAGGCCTCCAGCAGATCCTGCTGATACTGTAGATCCAAGATCTCATGCCCTTTATTCCACTTGGTGTTATCCTATTCTGCACTTTTTCTTAACACATTATACCATTTTCTTTTTGCTGCTAACTGACAGAATTTCTGCAGTGAAACTTTTAACTCACCGAACAAGAAATCTCAACAGCAAGAGCATTTTCTATCTCCTGCTTTGGTTGTAGTAAAGTAAATAGTTCTCTGAACCAAAACCATGTTATCGCTGATGAAGTTGCCGGTAAATATCATGTAGGACTTCAGAACTTGTGGGATTCTTTCCACATCCTGACAAAAAAACCTCTCTTTTCTTTAGTAAGAAAAATTATTTTCATGATTGTTTTTTTCTTTATTTATTACCCTGTAATGACATTTAAAGAAAGAGCTCTATTTTCCAGAAAACTTATTTACTTTTAAATTTTGTTTTATTACCACATAGAGCATTGTGGAATTTCAGTCTTCTTTCATGTTGATTAGTGATTCTGCTAGATTTCTTATGGAAACAGAGAATTTGAAGATCACTCTTCAGTTACAAGTGTGCCTGTCAGTCTCACACATTGTCCTGATACCCTGTATGCAAACAAGTGCTCCTGTGCTTAGAGAATGTGATTTGTTCTGGTTTTGTACCAGCATACTCCATCCCCAGCTGTGAATTTTCTTGTCATGCCTCAGCTCTGACCTAACCTTCTTCAATGAGACGTCCTCACAACAGAAAAATATGTATTTTTAAAAGTTGTTTTATCCCCCATGGACCAAATATCGGTATCCAGAATATATAAAGAACTCCTACAAACAAATAAGAATACATCTATTTCTTCTAAGGTGTGGGCAAATACTAGAAGCGTTCACAGATGGTAAAGAAACCTGTGAAAGACTCAACATAGCCCAAATAATCAAGATAACACAAATTAAAAGAACAATTGGGTACCCTTACATGCCCATCAAAATGACAAATTTTAAAATATATCTATGCCAAATGGTGGGCAGGAAAGGGAACATCATAGAACTCTTACATTGTTGATTGAAGTATACACTGAATTAATCCTTTGACATATAATTTGGTAATATCCCGTACAGTGGACAATATGTTCATCCAACTTTGGAATTTCAAAACTCCACTCTGAGATTCATCAATCCCAGTGTTGGTTCTAGGCTTCCAAACATGTTCCACGAAGTATGTACATATAAGGTTGTTTATTGTAGTGTTGTATGTCATAGCCAAAAATTTGCAATAAAACATCCAACTACAATACAATATATTTCTCAATGTTGGCAAAAGATTTCTGTTTCTCTCTATGTCAGACTAGGTGATATGAACTATCAAAAATGAAGCAACCAAAATACAGTGCAAAAAATGTTTAAATCTTTGAAATATGTTAATGAGGACTTCTGATTGACACACAATAATAACAACCACATGAATCCAAATCTCTCCACACGTCTTTCAACAACATACAGACCAAAAAAGGGGCAAACACAAAACCATAACTCATGTCTCCAGCAATTCAAGGAGACGGGAAATACCTAAATCTACCAGATCTTTAGGCTATTAGAGACGTTATTGGAACAATTATTGAAACTTGACTGGGGTCCGAGGTTGAGATGGTAGTGATGTATGGATCTGAGACCTATTTTGTTGCTTGTATTGTGGTAACTCGGAGAGTGTGCTGGTTTGCAGCAAATACAGACTGAAGTGCAGGGCATGGGATGACGTCATGGGGGGGGCATCATATATGTGACAGCTTAGTCACATATGATTCAGGAAGGGAAGTTCTCTGGACTTCTCTTTACTTCAAGTACTTGTAATTTCTCTGTAAGTTTTTGCTTGTCTAAAAATATTTTTTTTTATTAAAAATGGGAATTTTAGAAAAACTTAGTTTTCAGAATTTTATGTAAGGAGGTAAATAACTCAATGAACACAGTACAGATCCTCCTGCAAAGCCAGGTCTTCCCCCATGTCACCTTCTCGTCCTTCTGTTTTCCAGCCTCTCGCAGTTCCCCCCCCCCCCCCACCCCAGTACAGTCAGACCAGGCCCTGCTGGAGGCTAAAGTAGCTCAGACTGAGAGCAGGAGGTGGGGACATTCACGTTTACAGATCCTGACCCTTTCTCTGATGCAAGAGCTGGCAGGTGACTGAGTCCGAGAAAAGGGCTCAGCAGCTCTCCTGTGATTATATCAACCCTGTAACGTGTGTGTGTGTNGTGTGTGTGTGTATGTTCCCAGTGGATTTTCTGCCTGGAACTCATGACTACAATACACATCCTTTCTGTCCCATCTCCCCTCCTGACATCTCTTCCTCTCTAATACCCTGAGGTGAAGCCATCCTGGACTGCCTGGTGGACCTACCTTTGTGCTTCCAGACTTCTGCTCCCATTAAATGAGAAAAATAGACTAACACCTCCTACTCCACATATTTACCATGTGAGGAGAATCAGTACCTAGTGACGGTAAATCCCCACTGTCCTGAGGCTTTGGGAAGGTGAGTGAGCCTGTACCAAGCACAGGGCCTGTCTTTGCCTGAGGACAGGGACATGGGACAGCAGCACACTCTGAATTCACAGGTCAAAGGAGCAGAGAAGTTTCTGGCCTGATTAGCTTGAGTCTCTACCCCGGAGGACCATGTGGTGGGTGGTAGGGAGGATGGCAGAAACTCAGGAGTGGACAGTACTCAAACTTGGGTGGGGCAGAACTGGATGCGTCCAGATGATCTGGGTGTGTTGCTGGGGACAGGAGCCTGGGCAATCCCCGGGAGGAGGCGGGCATGAAGGGCCTGGCAGCCCCCACCCATGAGGCCGGGTGCAATAGGCAGGTGACGGGGAGGACAGGAGAAGGCAGAGGCTGGCATGAGAGCCCTGGGCAGGATGGCCAGGTGAGGAAGAAATGGGCCTCTATGGACCCCTAGGGGCCCTGCCTCAGCCTGATGCAGGCTCCTGGCCGCCAGACTCAGGCCAGCCCCAGATGGGGATGCTATCGGCCCAGGCACCCATTTAGAAACAGAAACCAGTATCTGGTATTCTGGTTGGTAGGGTTGTGCTGGTTTCTTAATCTTTGTGCACCATTTTCTACCTGTGTAGTACAGGAAACACTGCCTGATGCAATGAAAGAATTTGAGTGGGGAGATCATGCA
>NW_007739653.1:3124-4918 GCF_000696425.1 Galeopterus variegatus | reverse complement strand
CTGTGTAGTACAGGAAACACTGCCTGATGCAATGAAAGAATTTGAGTGGGGAGATCATGCACGCAGCCCTGGCCTTGCACAAGCTTAGCACTCACGCAAGGTTTCCTAATTTGGTTTTTAATTCTGCCTTCCCTGAAATCATAGACCAGAGTCACAGTGATTGAGAGACAGACCACACTGCAGTCCGTGGTACATCCCCTGTCATTTGAGGTCTCTTTGAATGGGTGGAAGCAAAGACCAAAAATTAGGACCTGTTTAACAAGAAACAGGAATGTTTTTGCAGGAGAAGATTTTACTCTTCGTATGAGTCTGCTTAAGCTGTCATAACAGAGCACCACACATGCTTATTTTCTCACAGTTCTGGAGGTCAGAAGCCAGGATGAAGGTGCCATCAGGAATAGTTTCTGGTGAGTCTTCTCTTCCTGGCTTGGAGACGGCCACCTTCTTGCTGAGTCCTCACGTGGCCTCTTCTCTGTACACAGAGGGAGACGGAGAGAGAGAGCGAGCTCGGGTGTCTCTTCCTCTTCTTGTAACGGATTCAGGACACACTCTTCTGACTTCATTTCATCTTGATTACCTCCCTTATGGTCCTATCTCCAAACAGTGATATCGAGGGTTAGGGCTTCAACACGAGAATTTTGGGAGACACAATTCAGTCCACAACACTCTTCAATAGCCTGACATGCGCCTTTATCATTATTTAAAATTATGCCAATATTTGCTGAATGGATGAATCCATGATTGAATGAACGAGACAGTTGTGAAAGAGAGCAGATGACAGAGTGTGGAAACCATCATTTTCAGAAGAGGAGCTTGAGAAGAAGGTGGTGGTTATTAGAAGCCTCAAGATGGCACAGAGCTGGGTTTTGGAAATACAAATTCCTGCCTAAGGACAGCAAACTTTCCCTAAGGCAGACTTACTTTTACTTTTTAGGATTTTTTTTTCCTGAAGGTCTTGGGTTCCATTAGATAGAACCTACTAGCAATCATATTGTTGATGATAGGACAGCTAATTACCTGCTGCTTAAGACTGGAGAGTACCTGAGGATGGTAAATCTTAAGTCTTTTAAGCAAATCAGGAAGGAGTGCAAATGGAGATGGGCAAAGACCTGGGGGCCAGAGAGAAGGTGGTGGTGAAGCAAGGGCTGAGGGACAGGAGAAGGAGAAAGATGTAAACAGGATTCCATGCTGGTGGCTGCAGGTGAGCCAGGACCACCTGTAGGCTCCCAGGACCTCTCATAGGGATGAACACTAGGTGGGATGTGCCCTCTGGGTACAGAGTCCCCACATGGTGAGGGTGGGGCCCTGACCAGGGGTTTGGTGTTACAAGGCTGTGCTGTAACCAACTGAGCTAACTGGCCAGCCCCTCACCAGGACTCGGGACATGCTCTGGGCTCCAGGACATGATAGCTGTGTCTCCAGACACCAAGTTCCTGCTTTGCCTCCTGGTTCTGTGACAGCTGTTGAACCGAGGGAGGGGAGATGAGTTAGGAGAGGGAAACTGAGATGACGGGAGACAGAACTGAGAGCTACCAACCCCCCACTCCTTTTTGATCAAGAGCTCCCCTTCATTCCTTCCTGCCCCTACTCAGCCTTTCTCCTCGCCCCCCTTTCAACCAGCAATTCTGATTGGGCGAGACGGCCTCCCGAGCCAAGTTCCCAATTAGTCCTACCAGTTTTGACTGGATCAGGGAGTTTCCTGGCTAGTCTCAACTCTGCCCCTAATTTCACCTTCTGCGGACACAAGGCCAAACCTCTTTCATTTTGATGCCTTAATCTCGACCCCAAGGGAAC
>NW_007739653.1:0-1831 GCF_000696425.1 Galeopterus variegatus | reverse complement strand
GGACCCTATGGGTATTTTCCTGGGACAACAGGATCAGAAGAGGGATGTTAAGATGGTGGGGAGGGGGGGCCGGATTCTAATGAATTAGAAGATGAAAAGTAAGCAGGGGGGCACTTAGAAGAAAGCTAAGGTAGGGAGGGAGAATTAGAACAGGGAAGTAAAATGGAGAGGGGGAATTAGAGGAGGGAGCTGCTGTGTACTCATGGAATTGTGTTCCCCAAAGTCCATGTATTAGAAGCTTAATTCTCAGTGTAATGTAGAGGGTGGGAAATCCTATTATGGTAATTGAAAGGTGGGGCCTTGAAGAGGTCATTAGATTGTAAGACTGTGCCATAGCAAATGAATTAATAATGTTGGTCAGGGGTGTGGTTCTGAGGGCTTTAAAAGAGGAGCACATGAGAGGTTAGTCGTTCTCTGCTCTGCCATTCTGCCACATGAGACCCTTGGGTCACTGTCAACACCACCAGATGTGTTCACTACTTTAGACTTTGCAGCTTCTGGACCTGTAACCAATAATTAAAAAATAAATAAATAAATTACCGAGTTCCAAGTATTTTATTATAAGCACCAGAAAAAAACTAACACAGGAGGTAAGACAGAGCCAGGCAGTTAGGAGATGAAAGCTAGGACGGCAGAGGGGGAATTGGAAGAGGGAATCAAAGATGGGGGAGGGGGAATTAGAGGAAGGAAGTTAACATGGCGGAGGGGGAATTAGAAGACGGAAGCTAAGATGGGGGAGGGGATTTAAAAGAGGGAAGCTAAGATAGGGGAGGGAGAATTAGAAGAGGGAAGCTAAGATGGGGGAGGGGGAATTAGAAGAGGGAAGCTAAGATGGGNTCTGCGGACACAAGGCCAAACCTCTTTCATTTTGATGCCTTAATCTCGACCCCAAGGGAACATGGGTCACATGTCATGTACATGATGTGGCACAGTGCATGCCTGCTTATCTCTACTTGAATGCGCATCTAAACAACCCAGCCCTTGTTACATATGTACAAGTTCCTGTAAGGAGACCCTTAGAAGTTTTAACACCTACATGCTTGTGAGATGGAGCAGGTACCCCTGTTCCTTAAAGCCTCTCAAAAGTTTAGGTGGAAGGGGGTTTTGGTCTGGGCTTTCCCCACACCCATACAAGATGTTTTAGATTCCAGGAACTAGGTTCTTCAATTAAGAAGCTAGAATTTACAGATAACAATTAAGGGGGGATTGAACAGGGAGCTGGCATATGGGATGTAACCTAGATGATTGAGGGAGCCATAAACTAGGGCTGAGATTCCAAAGGATCAAAGGAACAATTTTGACATGTATCCTTGAGATGTTTTCACAGCAACAAAGGTCTAACTTGCCCATCTAGTGCAATGTGCTGACCAGGTGTGGGCAGCCAGGACACTAGACTGATTGGATTCAAAAGATGATAAGCAAAGTTCCAGAGAATGTTCTTGTTTCAAGAGATTCAACCAACCAGAAGCATCTACTGGCTGCCTGTGCTGCCTTAACCCCTTCCTCACCCTGTCTGCCTTTAAAAATCTTGGCTTGGAAATTTTCGAGGAAATTTTTTAGCATTAGGTTCCTTGGGTCTCCTTACTTGGCCCAGTAATAAATGTCTACTTTTTATCTCTGCAGTGCTGCTCTGCAGTGCAAGGTGAGGGGGCCCAATTATGTCTTTAGACAGACCTTGCTCCTGGCTTATTCAATCCACAATAAAAACCCTTGTCTGTTAAATGCTCAGACCACTGTCTTTTGAGTTTCATTGGCATACACAATAGACAAGGACCCTATGGGTATTTTCCTGGGACAACAGGATCAGAAGAGGGATGTTAAGATGGTGGGG
>NW_007739652.1:35605-35838 GCF_000696425.1 Galeopterus variegatus | reverse complement strand
AAGTGTCACATGGCTCTGGAATTGTCTTTTCATTCTCCAGCTGTAAAGCTTATGCCTTTAATCGTAGAAAGATTTGTTTCTGTTTGGAGTGAAATATTTCAAGTGACACTAATTTCTGTAGAAAAAATAATTTATTTCTAAGTATGTTTGCATTTCTTATTGCTGTGTAGGCTTCAAAGATGTTGGCTATTTCTTGTTGCAGGGAATTCCAATTTTAGAAATTGTATTACATA
>NW_007739652.1:33201-33799 GCF_000696425.1 Galeopterus variegatus | reverse complement strand
TCCCTGCCCCGGAGAGGCCAGAACTGAAAACCCTCAGGCCCAGAAGCAGCAGCTCTGACCCAGCAGCCTGCGTGGGATCCAGGCAAGGCCAGTCCCTGTCCCTGAGAGGCCTGAATGGACCATCCCCAGTCCCTGAGAATGTTGTAGTTGCCAGTCCTACCTCATCCCTATTTATTCTCATTGAAGAATAGTATCATTTGCCTTTAGAGAATTGTATAATTCACTTTCTCTCTAACTCACAATAAGTACCAGCTGTTTTTCAAGGTTGCTTCTCTCTTTTGAAATTGTCAGGTATTCCCAGAAGCTTCTTGCTTGAAAGTCTTATAGTCTCTAGGCCTGAGCAATTAAAAGGCTGGTGACTCTGTCTGTTAGGCTTCCTCTCATTAGATATATCCGTGCATCCAACTTTTCACATTAGTTGACTGATTGGTCCCATTAGTTATTTATTTAAAAGGATACATATTTTAATATAGAAAATGCCATAGGAGAAAAATACTGTCCTCATGATCACATACAAATATATTTATTTTTTTAATGTATTTTATTTTATTTTATTTTATTTATTTATTTATTTATTTTTTTGTCTTTTGTCTTTTTT
>NW_007739652.1:30968-31669 GCF_000696425.1 Galeopterus variegatus | reverse complement strand
CTGTTAGGTTTATCACAGACTCACAGGAATTTTTAAGCTAAACAGCTAAACATGTTCTTAGGTATTATTTACCATAACCATATACTATGCATTGAGATAATGAAGTTTAGTGTCTTTCCTAAGATTAGTTGGTGATGGCAAGAATCTGGAGTCTCAGTGACCAGTTTTTTGGCCATTCAATTAAACTAAGTTTATAGACCATAGTAGGTCTTTAAATTCTTAAACCCAGAGAGTTTCCTATGGAAATTTTAGAAATCATGATGGTTTGAAAGGGGTGTTAGATAAGAGGAAGATATTTTTAAAACAGTTTTGAAAATCACACCACATAGACAACTCTTCTGCCATGCTGCCCTCAAGTATCAGGAGAAGGGTATATTATTAGTTTAATTAGTTTCTCTTCTTCTGATAGGCTTTACCAAGTACTTAAAACACTGTTCTCATGTGGGATAGTGAATTGCTGAAAAGCTGTATTTCAGCTAGAATGAATTAATTTAATACAATATGATATGTGAATGCAACTAAGAGTAGCATTGAAATAGAAGGTTCTCTAACCATCTGATTAAGATTAAACCATCGGATTTCCTGAATCTCACTATCTGGGGGTAGGGACTCAGTGGACCACAGAAAAAGGACTTTGAGTTTCCTAGGCAGAAAATGGACTTTGAATTTCAATGCAGACTTGGCATTTAGCTGGTTATTCT
>NW_007739652.1:28563-28889 GCF_000696425.1 Galeopterus variegatus | reverse complement strand
GCTCTCTGTGTTTTGGGCTAATTCAGGTTGGGTTATTTTTATTCTTTCAGTTTCTGATCACTAGCTCTTATATCTTTCAATTATACAAATCTGAGCACAGCTTTGGTCTGGATTTGCACAAGTTTCATCTGTAACTTGAGTTTGGGTGCAAAATAGTTTTTGATATTTGCTATAGCCATTACTTCATTGTCAGCCCCAAGTAAACTTGTCAGAAATTTACTGCTTAATTTTGTTTGGTTTTGCTTAGAATGAAGTGAATTTTGTTTGTGTGGTTAGTTTCAGAACATGCTACCCTAGTATATGGCATCTTGGCGTTTGAGAAAACA
>NW_007739652.1:28259-28549 GCF_000696425.1 Galeopterus variegatus | reverse complement strand
AAAATATTTCAGTAATTTTGATGTTCTAAATTTGGTTATTTAACTTCTATGCCTGGTTTACGTTGTTTACATTAACATTCATACATTCACATAGATATCCTTAAGTGTTTATATGTGCTTAGGTGAGAATATGTAAATACTGTGTTTTGAGAAAGATCACAAATTTAATTATGCTAGTTTAATATGAGTTTGGTTACATGGATTTATATTGAGCATACCTTGTTTGGGTTTCTTCTAATGAGTAATGTGTTTAGATTCGATTGGCGTCTTTTTTTCACATTTCAAAGAAT
>NW_007739652.1:27446-27678 GCF_000696425.1 Galeopterus variegatus | reverse complement strand
TCTGTTTTCTATTATAGAAGTTCACTTTTTCCAAAAAGTATAAAGTTCCATGCTTGTATTCTTGTAGATAATGGTAAAAAGAAAACGAAGAGACTGAGAATGAAAAGGAGTCACCGGGTAGAACCAGTTAATACAGATGACTGAACTCCCACAGGATCCAGGCCAGGCCAGTCCCTGCCCCGGAGAGGCCAGAACTGAAAACCCTCAGGCCCAGAAGCAGCAGCTCTGACCC
>NW_007739652.1:25718-26181 GCF_000696425.1 Galeopterus variegatus | reverse complement strand
TGGGAGTGGGGAGGAAGGGAGCGAGGGTAAGAGATTGGTTAACTGGTACAAAGCCACAGTTGGATCCAGGGAATGCATCTTGGTGTTCAATTACATAGCAGGATGACTAGAGTTAACAATACCGTATTATATAAAAATATATTTAGAGAGAGATTTTAAGGTATAGAGCTCAATAAAATGATAAGGTTCTGTATCTTCTAAGCCATTTTGTGATCCAGAATGAGAGGTTTGCATTTCCTTTGTGATACTAATTGCTGTCCCTGCCGCTCACCTGAGCCTTCCTGTAAAATCTGTCTGTACTGCACTGCCTTACTGTTTTACCACTCAACTAACCTAAGCTAGTCTAATCAAATGATTCAAGCCATGTTGTTAGTGACTGATGTAACCTTACAGTCCTACATACTGTTAGGTTTATCACAGACTCACAGGAATTTTTAAGCTAAACAGCTAAACATGTTCTTAG
>NW_007739652.1:23206-23676 GCF_000696425.1 Galeopterus variegatus | reverse complement strand
CATTTATATAAATAATGTTCATTCTTATTATTTTAGCCACCTTGTATTTTGTTCTCTTCACATTTAAAGAAAGGAGTATGTCTTCATAATATTTCATGTGTGATATCTCACTGCTTTATACAGAAATTAACCTCTTTTAAAACATGAAGACTTAAGTAGACGGGAGGGAGGGATATGTCTTATCAATACATAAAGTATAAAAGCTTTCTATTTCCTACTTTCTTTCCATAGAATTCCATATGGAAATAGTAGCAAATCAAGCTTTTTTTCTTATGACTTTGTTTTATTTGTTTAAAAAAAATGTTCTCTGAATCATTTGCTTTTTCCCCCTAGTCATAGATTGACGTTCTACTTTTGGAAGCATGTAGTCATGGCCATATGTTTCTTTGGGTTTTACATACTGAGCACGTCTTCTGGTAAGTTGCATCTTTTGTTCTTTTCTCATGACTTTTATGCTTTGTTATTCCATT
>NW_007739652.1:20622-21520 GCF_000696425.1 Galeopterus variegatus | reverse complement strand
ATTAAAATAAGTTTACATATTAATAAAATTATTTAAGTGTAATGAATTTTTATTGCTGCACTAATTTGACATATGTGAAAATATGTACTTAAATGCTTCTATAATTTCCTAAGTTAAGTAACAATACAAGATTATTAATTAAACTTTCTAAAATTAATGCAGTGCAAATAGATATTTTACACAATCAAGAACATTTTAAAATTATTAAATAAAACTTTTAAAACTATTAAATCAGTTTCATATTATTAGTCTTTTTATTATTATATTTATTTGAAATTAGTAAATGTGTTTCTTTAAAAAGATGCATTTTGTAAACCCTAGAGCTGTGACAGAAAGAAAAAAAACAAGGATGAAATTAAGCCAGCCATGGCAATAAAAAGCTGTACTAGAAAGTATTAGATTAATAGAAATAAAGGTAGGAAAAGGGCAAAAACTGGAGCAAAGAACAAAAACACAAGTAGAAAATAATAATCAGATGGTATATTTAAACCCAATTATGGTGATAACTGCATTATATATAAATGGTTTAAACTCAGGAAGCAAGGAGGAAATTGTCATAGAGGAAGAAAAGGGCTCAACTATAAATTTTCTGCAGGAAAACCACTTTTAACATGAATTCATAATTTAAATTTAAAAGGCTGCAAAATAATACATTATGCAAACACTATTCATAAGGCCCCTGGAGTAGTGACATTAATATCTGCTGTGGTAGAATGTAGGACAAGAAAAGTTACCATGGATAAGAGAAAAGTTTCATAGTGATAGAGAGAGCAATTTATAAGTAGGATATAACAATCTTCAGCCTTCAGAAATGAAGACTGGGGATATGGGAAAAACTTCATTTTTATGCTTAGATTTGATGAAGGATGGGCTGCTGTGTAGAAATAGGATTGAACAA
>NW_007739652.1:18454-19194 GCF_000696425.1 Galeopterus variegatus | reverse complement strand
CAAAAATTGTTAGAGTGGATAGGAGAAATAGATAAAACTACGCATGTAGATGGAATTTTCAGCAGTTTTCTCAAAGTCCATCTTCAAAAAATATCATACAACTACAAGTAAGTTGTTGAATCTTACAAGAGTATACTTTCATTTCTCCCTTCCTGTCCTTTGGGCCATAATTGTTATATATTTTATATCTATGTATGTTATAATCTCCACAATACATTTATGAATAAGATATTTGATATGTGAAAGAGCTGCATAATTCTGTGAACTGGTATTTTCTTAGATGATCAGCACAAGATGTTATAAAACCATTCATCTGGGAAAGATCCATTTAAAGTACAAGATAGACTAATGAATTTTAACATAACAAAGTAGAAAATATACATTGACATGGTTTCAGATTCCTTATTCAAACTAACCTTTAAGAAGTGACCACTTGTCAAATTTTCACATTGTATCAAAGAATAATATCCACAATTATCTGAAAAGGCTCTTAAAATGCTAATTTGCAATCTAGTTGTCTGCATAAAACCAGATTTTCTTTACATAGTTGAACTATAAAACATGTTAGAATGGGCTACATGCAGAAGTAAACATGAGAATCCGGCTATCTTATATGTACACAAGCATTACAGAGATTTGCAAAACGTAAAACGATTTCACTCTTCTCATGATTTTATATATATTTAGTTATGACACGAAATTTATAACATGAAACGATGGCAAGGACAGTGAAATATGAT
>NW_007739652.1:16434-16676 GCF_000696425.1 Galeopterus variegatus | reverse complement strand
CATGAGTTCATGCCATTTACAGAATAATAATCACTGATTCATTTAGCAACTGTTTATTCAACCACTACCATGTGTCAGATGTTTTCAGGCATTGAGAATGCAGCAGGGAACACAAGCGATGAGAATTCTTTGCTGGAGCTTACATTTTGGAGAGGAACTCAGTCCATAAGCAACATAAGCAAGTCAAATTATACTATGTTCAGTAGTGCTAAATGCCAACAGACAACCAAACTAGTCGGGGA
>NW_007739652.1:9133-14476 GCF_000696425.1 Galeopterus variegatus | reverse complement strand
ATTTACTATGTGATAATAATAATAATAATTATTATTATTTTTCCTTTTTTTGTCTTTTTTCATGACCGGCAATGGGATCGCAACCCTCGGTGTCACGCCCACACCGTGCTCAACCAGTGAGCGGACCAGTCACCACATGGGATCTGAACCCTCGGCGGGAGCACCACCGAGCTCCCAAGCGCTGCACTCTACCGAGTGTGCCACCGGGCCGGCCCTGATAATTATTTTATAAATTTCAGTCATAAAATCAGTACTCAATTGTTAAATAGTTCACTACAGCTTGATAAACCCCAGTGCCAGTTTCTCTGGAGTTATAACAAATGCACATACTAAGTATTGATGAAAAGAATTGATGATAGATGTCTCCATCTGTAAACAGAGAGTGCAATCCATGCCAACTCTACTGACATGAACTCTACTGCCAATGAAACTGCGTTAAGCATTGTTGTTTGGGGGGACAGGACAGGAAGAGCTGGAGCAAGCACAATGATGCTTTGGCTGCCTCCAGCCTCTCCTGATGCAGGCTTAGTGTACTAATAAGGATTCTGAATTTTTTTTTTTTCCCTTTTTGTCTTTTTTCGTGTCCGGCAACGGATCGCAACCCTCAGTGTTGCGCCCGCACCGGACCGGGACCGGCAACGGGATCGCAACCCCTGGTGTTGCTCCCGCACCTCGTTCAGCCAGTGAGCGGGACCCAGTCTGTACGTGGGATCCGAACCCTCGGCGGGAGCGCCACCGCACCCCCAAGCAGCGCACTGTAGCAGTGCGCCACTGGGCTGGCCAGAATCTCCATTCTTTTGTGAGTCTTTGTATCTCAGAAAAGAATGTGTCATTCTCTTCTTCCTCCTGTGAATATAGTAGCTTGGATGTTATCTATTTTATTTATTTTGCTCTGCCTCACAATTCATTAAATGGGCTTATGAATGTTTATTGGCGATATTAATAATAATACGTGCTGGTCGCACTTTTCTGCATGCAAAGTAACATAGCGATGATTCAGCTCATCTGGTATTCACAGCACCAGAAGGGAAAGTACAAAAGGTATTCCTGAACCAACTTAGCAGCAGAATCAGACTTTCAGAGGAGTTCAGTGTCAGGACCACAGTCATGGTCACGAGACCATAGCCAAGAAGAGATTCTCAGGAGGAGAAACCAAGTCTTTGATTCATGATCTAGTAGGGCCTTCCTTGGGTAGGGTGATGGGGAGGAGTGTGGACTGATGAGGGTGATGAAACCCCTTTTTAAAAAAAAATTTATTTTGGAAACTAATTTGTATACTTCAGTACATCAGAGGCAACGTCACCAGAATGGAGCCAACGTCTTGCTGCCTTAATTTTAAGAACCTCCCCTCCTCTATATATTGACCCATATCTTCCTGTTCTCTCTGGGAATAATTTAGCCCCAATATTGTTTTTCAGAAAAGGGAAGAAAAGTACGAGAAAAAATAATACAAATTTTAAAAGGGGCAGTCAGAGGAAGATAAGCTACTTTTGGCTCAGTTTGGAGCATGTTTCTCTTTGAAGTGAGTTTTAAGCTTTTGGTGCCAAGCATGAACTTTGAAAGGTGCTCCATAGATTGCAAAGCATTTTCTTCACATGCCTTACCTCCTGTGTGGCACAGAATTCTGTCCTTTAAGGAGGCAGGGGACAGGAAGAGCAACTAGACAGTGTCTACCCCCTTGCCCAATGTGGGCATTATGGCATAGGGAGCATGATTTCTTTACCTGGAGTCCCTGGGCCAGTCGCTCTCTGTTTTTTTCAGTTTCAGAAATGCAAGGCTTCCCTTGAGTGTAGGAATGCTCAAAGGGCTGACAGTCTGGTGCTGGGACACAGGGAAGCAGATGCTGTCAGTGTCGGAACCTGGTGGGGAAGCAGGGACAGCTGAAGACTGGCTGAGCTCCCTGGCTGTTGGCGCAGGGCACGGCATGGCAGGGTGTGGGCAGAGGCGCCTGCCAAGCCCAGCCTCAGGGCGTGCACGGCTCCCAAAGGGGTTGTCTTTGAGGTTGTTATTTATCCAAATAAGGCGAAGCTGTGGTTTTGCCAATTTAATCAGGCCCTCTGGCCTCAGGGCAGGTTGGGGGTGGAGCAGCATTCCTTGTGGGCAGGTTGTATGGGTGCAGTTAGTGCACTTGGGTGGTTACTGCCTCGGGGGGCCACTGTGCACAGCCGTGCTCTCCAACCTACAGCTTCAAAGGACCTGTTTGCCAGTTACCTAGCTCATAGACCTGCGTGTAAAGGGTCTGGTGGCCCAGCCTGGCATGTAAGGGGTCTGGGGACCCAGCCTGACATGTGAAGGGTTTGTGGGGTCTGGAAACTCCTGATCCAGCCCTTGCTGGACAATTGGCCCAGTCAGTAATGGTGCAGGATTATGGGCAGGTAAAAGATCCTGACAACTGGTGTAGTCATGTAGCTTTACAGTTGGTGTCACGAACAGGATTACTGGCAGGTAAAAATAGCGTGACACAGTGTTGTAAAGGAGATAGTGTTTACAACACCCAGTAGACCCTCAATAAAGACCAGGCCCCTTTCTCTCTTTCTCTTCTACCACGAGGCACTGATGGGTCAATAGTGACAGTAAGTATGCTCATGCCAAGGGAGCAGCACACAGGAGGTTTCCCCAGCAGGGTTGGGCATGTTAAAAAGGGACGTTGCCTGAAGGGGGAGGCTGAGTCCTGAACTTTATCAATTACTGTAATCCCCTAACTTTACAAATGTGAAAACTAACGCCCAGAAGGGCTAATTTACCCAATATCATACAATTAGAGACAGAATCAGAACTGGAGCCAGTTTCTCTAACTTTTGTTCTAGGACTTCTTCCCCCATCACTTGTGGTCTTTTTTTTTTTTTTTTTTTTTCCAGTTACAGTGCTGACTGAAAGAAAGTGAGCTGAGATGCCAGGAACCGTTCAAGCTTTATTAAAGAAAGAAATCTGCTGGGCTGAGCTCAGAGTGGCAAGCAGCCCAGGGATGCCCTGAAAAGGGGAAAGCACCAGGTGTGGGGTGGTAAAGCTTATATAGATATGTTGGCTCGAAGAGCTGGGTGATGTAATTCTGGGGTGGGGATTGAGTTAGGTCATGGGAATGGAGAGTTCTGAGCATGTGGAAACACCGAAAGTTTCATTTTCTCCAAAACCATGAGACTTCTTGTAAAAGAGAATGGGGGAGGGGAGGGGAGGAAGTGGACGGTGCCATTTTGTACTTGGGCTTGTCTAAGATGGTGCTGGTTATGTTGCAGATCTATTACTGACAATTTGTTTTTCATTTGTATATGAAAACCCTTTGAAAACAAGCTTTGGATTAATATTTGAGATTCAGCAGTAAGAAAAACCTATGCAAAACCTTTATTTACACTGTTGTCGATTTAGACTACCCTTGAATTAACTGAAATAAAGCAGCTCAGAGTACAACTTTCAAAAAATATATATATAGTATTCAAGAAAAAATATCTGGCCAAATGTTTATAAACAAATCTCCCCAAGTTCCAAGAATTTTCTCACAAAATATTTTACATCCTCTCAGAATCTCAAAGAACAAACTGATTAGCTGAACACTGACCTAAGAGGTCACTCTATTTTGGCTCGGTGTTTCAAATGCTCATTGCGTAGTGATAAAATGGTTGTCTGAATGCTCGCTCTGCACTATTCAGGGTATTTGCCCCTCCCCGTGGTAGGCTCTTCAAAAATGCAAACTTTCCCCAGAAAGCCTCACGTTTGGGGGTCACTTACTGACCTTTCTCCAGGCTTACACCATGCAGAGGAAAGGGGTCAGACGAGCTACTGGGTTTTACCCAGGAGAAAAATTTCTCACTGAGGCAGCATGTGCTCTCCTAACCCTCCAATGAATGAACATGGTCCCGTGGGCTCACTCTGCCTTGCTTACCTTGGATCTTTGTCATGAGCCATAGTGACATACTGGGGAGAGGCCCTGCGTCTAGATGAGCAAGACACCCCAAGGCACAGATTTCCTCAGCTTGGGGTGAGGCTAGGCACCTGTTGGCAGGTAAGCACATATCACTCCTGGGCTGGGACCCTTTCCCTGGGTAGAGGCAAAATATGCGGTGCCTGCCTTGGTCCTGTTCCCTTATCATGTCTCTCTTACCTTCACTTGATTTTTCTGACATCTAACTCCAGCCCTCTCCTCTCTGACACACTGGACCAGATACCAGCTTTGGAAACAAACACATTAGTCCAAACCTGGCTCTGCCACCGAACCAGCATGTAACTCTGGGCACATTATGTCGTTACCTAGAAGACTTAGCTCCTGTCTCCCGTCCTTACACCATAAACCAAAAGAAGCCTATGTTACTGAAAAAAGAGACCTCCAGCTTGAATGCTCATAAAGGCAGTCCAAAACTGTATTTAAGACACTCATACAGAGGTTATCCATTGCAGGGGGCATAGAAACTAGGTCATTGCAGGGCACAGATGGGAAGGATACTTTCTGTTGCACATCTTTTTAAGTTTCTAGCTTTTGAACCATATGTATATATTATTCCTACAAAAAAAGTATCATATCAGAAATAAATAAAAAATACATCTGTAGAAAAAAACTGACTTTAGGCAAATCAAATCTAACTTTGCCATAGATAAAATATTATATCCGTCATAGGTTTATTTTGTCTAATATAGATGTTCGGCAAAAGTTTTTATTGAAATGGTCATAAACTTGAAATATAATGACCTGTAAACCAAAAGAAGCCTATGTTACTGAAAAAAGAGACCTCCAGCTTGAATGTGCATAAAGGCAGTCCGAAACTGTATTTAAGACACTCATACAGAGGTTATCCATTGCAGGGGGCATAGAAACTAGGTCATTGCAGGGCACAGATGGGAAGGATACTTTCTGTTGCACATCTTTTTAAGTTTCTAGCTTTTGAACCATATGTATATATTATTCCTACAAAAAAAGTATCATATCAGAAATAAATAAAAAATACATCTGTAGAAAAAAACTGACTTTAGGCAAATCAAATCTAACTTTGCCATAGATAAAATATTATATCCGTCATAGGTTTATTTTGTCTAATATAGATGTTCGGCAAAAGTTTTTATTGAAATGGTCATAAACATGGAATATAATGACCTGTATTATATCTCCACTACACTCTAAGCAACAAACAAAAAACTGTACCATTGCTGTTCTCCCTCCTTATTCCACTAATGTGTAATAAAATTTTCTGGACTAAAATGTTAATATTTGTAGAGTACTTTACAAAGTCCTTCATGAGCTCTAATTGCGATCTTCCAGGGTGGGCACGATTCTTTCATTTCACAGATGAGGAAATGTGTTCCAACCTGTCCAAGGTCACGGAGCAAGCAAGTGGCAGAAGTGGGCTGTGAATCTAG
>NW_007739652.1:6526-7849 GCF_000696425.1 Galeopterus variegatus | reverse complement strand
AGATTCTCTGCTAAGGAGCCGCAGAGTCTCACTCGAGGAATAACTGATGGCATTCTTCACTTTGCCATCTCTGTTTTGTTCTTGTCTCTTTGTTTTCTGACAATTTGGATTGAGGTTTGGGACAAACTTAATATATTTAATATGACTGTGAAACAGTATGATGTCCAAATCACCTCATGTCCTGTTTGCATCCACATAATCTAGACCATATGAGTGGCTACTAGATTCTTGAATTTATCAGACCAGTAAAATCAACCCCCTCAAATAAACGGAGGGAACAATATTATGCTGTTTTTAATTTTGCCAAATAAAAATTTTAAATGTTTACAACTATCCTATTTCATAAAAAAGAAAAGTATTGTTACCACCAAGTGTAGAATCTGATGGCTTGAATTTTTGGTCTTATGAAACATGACTGCGCTTATTTTCCTCATTGTTAGTGGGCTGGTGAAAGCCATCACAGGCCTGCATGAGGCGCCTGTAGTAAACAAGTTTTAAGACAGACTACATGGTCAAACTCTCTTTAAAATATATCAGCTGTTCTCTAGTTTATTCTACCAACCTTCAGCCACCTCAAGCCATTTATTTCCATTGTGCCTAGTAGCCCCTTCCTTACTAGTTCTGCCTTTGCAGTTAGAACACAAGCATGTAAGAGCTTACCATGGCCTCAAATGTGTGTGCAACAGAATCATCTGAGATGTGTGTTAAAACTCATGACAGGCCCTACCTCCAGAGAGTTTGATCCAGTGGTTCTAGGGGTGGGGGCCAAGGAATCTGCACTTTAACAAACACCTGAGGTGATTCTGATGAGAAATTGTGACTTTCTCAGCAGGTGCNTGGATTCCTGTCCAGGACCACATGGTCCAAAGCTGTCACATCTCTCACACCAGGGTCCCTCCACATTCTTTTGTCTTTCTACCACATCCCTTCTGTCCGTCCTCAATCCCGGGTTGCTCATTATCTGTTTCCTCTGTAACAAATGCAATTTATGGATGTGTATTAGCCAGTGTTCTCCAGAGAAACAGAACCAATAGGATATGTATTGATACATGAGAAGATTTAATCTGGGAATTGGCTCATGTGGTTATTGAGCTAAGTCCCACGATCCACAGTCTGCCACGAAAGCTGATGGTGTAATTCAGTCTGAGTCCAAAGGCCTGAGAAACCTCAGGGCTGCTGGAGTAAGTCCCAGAGTCTGGAGGCCCAAGAATCTGGAGCTCTGATGTCTGAGAGCAGGAGATGGATGTCCCACTAGAAGAGAGAGCTGCTTGTGGTCTTTAACTGTCCTTTAGTAGAATTAACTTGAGGATGTGAGGATTTTCT
>NW_007739652.1:0-1336 GCF_000696425.1 Galeopterus variegatus | reverse complement strand
AGAAAAACGGAAGCTATTCTAGACCAGTGACTGGCAAACTTATCTGTTAATTATCTGTTAAGGGCCAGAGAGTAAATATTTTAGGCTTTGCAGGTCATGTGGTCTCTGTCGCAACCACTCAACTCTGCCAGTTCTGCATGAAAGCAGCTAATGAAAATACAGTTGTGGGGCCAGCCCGTGGCTCACTCGGGAGAGTGTGGTGTTGATAAAACTAAGGNTGCCATGATGGAAATATTCTACAGATCTGTGCTGTCCAGTGTGGCAGCAGCTAGCCATGTGGGGGTACTGTGCACTTGGAATGCGGTTAGCACTACAGGGGAACTGAATTTTTAATTTTTCTTTAAATTAAAATAAGCTTATATTTAAATAGTCACATGTGGCTGGGTGCTCTCATATGGCCCAGCATGGCTCCAGATCTGACTTGACTACCAGTTTGCAAGAAACATGNCATTACTGATACTGATTACATTTCTTTGCATTACAAACTGGGCAATTTGGATTATACTGGACTTAAACTGTGGAATATGTCTCTCCAATGGGAGTGTGTTTGCTGATGTGTCTGCTGTTTTCCACTCGCATTTTTATGTTTCAGTCTGGCTTCCCGGGGTGGCTCCTGCATAGCTTAGTGGTCAGCAGATGCTTTACTTGCTAAAAGACTTGACCCCTCGGGGCTTCCATCTATCGCCATCTGTGGGTGGGCTAAACAGCTCACTCAAAGGCCAGCCTCATGTTGGCCTAAGCTTTTTCTTCCCATCGAGCTCTCTCAGGTCTCCCCAAGGTCTCCCCAGAGAATGAGTGGTTTCCCATCAGCCAGGGCCCTTCCATGATGCTCTAAGTTCCCGGATGTCAGCATTAAATCTCTACTGGTTCGCCACTTGCCCTGTCTGGAATTGCAACCTCAGAATAGCAAAGCTGAGTTTTTTCCATTTGTCTCCTTCAAAGTTCGCCGCTTTTAATTGACAAAGTTGTGGGTTTTGCACAGCCCTCATCCCCTGCCCTTGAGTCCAACCCCTTAGGCAACAAAGCTGCAGGCTTTTGTGATCAGCTCAATGCTAGAAAAACCAGGGGGCTGCGAGGGAAGCCCCAGGTTGGAAGGCCACAGACTCCAATGGTTCTTACTGAAGCAACAGGAGATTTACAAAAATAAAAAATTCTCCTTTTCTTGTCTGCCTTTGGTCAATTTCGAGAGCCCCCCCAAATGATTATTTTTAATCATTTTAATTTTATACTTGGTTTTTGCAAGAAGGATTGGCTGACCTCTTCACACCACCATACTCAGATGTCCTTCCTAATATCCTATTGTCTCCTCCTTAATGTTTTAAATATTTGACACACA
>NW_007739651.1:34170-34952 GCF_000696425.1 Galeopterus variegatus | reverse complement strand
AAACTAGGACTATTTCAGCATAAATATATAAAGTGCTTTTGACAAAATGGTTGCAAAATTTAAAAGAAAACAGCTATAAATCTAAGATAAATTCACTAGTAAAAAATTAATCTGTACAAGACATCTCTGTACTTTTTTTGATCAGACTGCTGTGCTCAAATTCAAAATCTTTAGTAGCAAGTTTTTGTCCAAGTCTCAGGTTCAAATTAGTGATGGAGAGTATGAGGTGCCTGCACTGAGTTCCTATTATAATGGAGCAACTATGGATATTTATAGCCTACAGGCCATTAAGCCTTCCTGCAGAGTGGCTCTAGAGTGACCTCGGGGTCCTGTCCTTTAAATACATGTAATCACATGGTCCCTGAGGCCCTACCCAGTGAAGGTCTCTAACTGGGAATTAGCTGAAACTAGACTAGCTTCTAGATCTCAGACAAGGTTTCTTAAACTACAGCCGCTGGGCCTCATTCGACCAGCCACCTCATTTTGAAAATAAAATTTTATTGGAACACATTACAGTCATTTATTTACATATTGTCTGTGACCCCTTTTGCCAGAATTGAGTTGTTACAATGTACAAAATATCCCTCAAAGTCTTAAGTATTGACTCTTGTCCCTTTACAAGGAAAAATCACTAACTATTGATCTAGAGGATGAGTAATAGGCTCTTTTTAACTCAATCTGACTTTGCGATTATGAGTACCAACTTTGCTAGTATTGACTGTTTCTCACTTACTGGAATTAGATTTCCAATAATTCCAATCATGAATAATTCATTAAAAAGT
>NW_007739651.1:29971-32598 GCF_000696425.1 Galeopterus variegatus | reverse complement strand
TGTCAGCACAGGCCAGCTTGAGCACAGACAGGATTTCACAGAAGAAGTGGTTGATTTCATGGGGCCCACAGAAGGGCAACCTCAAGATCAGAAGTAAATGGACCAGGGCCAAGATAAAGCTAAACACCCAGGAAGAGACAGCCAGAACAATACACCCTCTCCAGCTCATGATGACAGTGTAATGTAGGGGGTGGCAGATGGCCACATATCTGTCATATGACATCACCACCAAGATCAGAGACTCTGTAGCAGCAAAAGCCAAAAACAAGAATGTCTGCGTTATGCATGGAACAAAGGAGATGGTTCTTTTCTGATTCACAAGATTTGTCAGCATTTTGGGGACATTGTTGGAAGCATAGGACATATCAACAATGGCCAGGTGTGAGAGGAAGAAGTACATGGGGGTGTGCAGTCTGGGGTCCAGGCAGATAAGCCCCAGAATGACCCCATTCCCCAGCAGTGTGATCATATAGAAGAGAGAGAAAAGTCCAAAAAGAGAAAACTCCAGTGCTGGATCGACCTGGAATCCCAGGAGGGTGACTTCTGTGATCCGTGTCTGGTTGCCTCCCATAAGCCTATGGTGGAGAAAGACAAGACCTCGTCCACGACAAGAAGGTCTGATCTGCAGAGCAATAAGAGGTGAAAGTATTTACTCAGTGTTGCAGAGGGGGCACTTAGGAATGTATCACTTTGTATGAATTTTCTAGAATTTATCTTCGGACGTGTTGCAAAATCTAATCCAATGTGCTCATAAAAATGAGGAAAAAAATCCTGTTAAATNCATACATGGGTTGTTTTGGAGAACTCAAGCATTCTGTCTTCCCTTTCAGGGTGGGAGTCTTGATTGTTGATGTAGTTTGACGACAGATGACCCTGAAAAAATGCCACATTACGAGGTGTTTTCATACCCTAGGCTTGTTTGCCTTTCTGTCCAAGACATGAAGTGATTAGTCTCCTCTGTTCTTTATACACTTGCTCACTAATCTTCTTACCTTCTCACGTGCTTTCTACCTACTTATTTCAGATTAGAAATCCCTTCTAAATAACTTCTCAACTTTGTAGTTTTTTTCATATTTTGAAAGGTTTTCCTGTTCAGTGTCTGGCTAATACTCTGTAGAAGCTCCTCTTGCTCTCTCTTTTCCATCTCTACTATTTGCAGTTTTCTTTTCAAAATTTTATTTCCTTCTTCATGAGCACCTGATACTGAAAATTAGCTATGGGTAAAAGAATTCTTTTGCTACATGCAAGGAACCGATGTATATATTTTAAATGCAATTAAACATAATGAAATTTCTGAGGTCTTTCCAAATGTGAAACTCAAAATGGGGAAACCAATTTACATTAACGGTGGTTATATTTAAAAATGATAGTTGAATTGTAATTTTATTTTGGTTGGCTCTTTCCTCTTTTTCATTTTATAACTTAATATGGTGACAAATCTCAGAGCTTAACTCATTTTTTAGCAAAACAGAATCTTGTCAATATCTCCACAGCTTTGACAACTCAGGTCGCCGTCAAATCCCCTGATGGTCTTCCTCGTCACCTGTCCCCATGCCAGCAACCTTGTGCTGTCCCAGTGGATGCAGAGTGGGTCACAGGGATGGGACCAGTTGGACACAGTGGTTACTTCTTTCTAGTGAACTCTTCCTGGGGGTTGTGACGTCCGGGTCTGTCCAGCCTGCAGAGGGGGACCAGGGCTGTGAAAGGGATGGCAGCCTCACTACAGAGAACCCTGAGACGTGGTGCTGTCCATTTGTATTCTCTTCCCATTGTTTCCACGAAGATTTTTGAGAACTGTCCGTATTTCTAAATCAAGCTAAAGTTTCAAACCCAACACAATATTTTTTGAAATTTTGGGGTTTTTTTTGTAAATACTGAGATTTTCAAATTTATATATCAGACATGAGATTATATTATCTAGAGTATTTTTAAGCTTCCATTTTCACTGAATATAATGCATGTTTTTCATGCATTAAAGATACATTTTATAGGTATAATTTAAAAACAGCACAATACTCTATTATATTCTATTATATAACTGTTGAAATGTTTTCTTCCTGATTTTCTTATTTTTAGTAGCATTGAGGTAAATAGTCTTACAAAATTAAGATTTTTATGTTTATAATCATTTATCTAGAATATATTCATTTATTTAGAAAAACTAAGATGCTAAAGACACAGAACTTTCCAAGGTTTTGATACCTACTGATGCCTCCCTCTAGAAAACTGGACCCATTTCAGTCCCCACCGACAGTACGTGAGAATCATGCGTCTTTTCCACGTGGTCATCAGTACTAAATATTGCCTGTTGTAACGTTCTCTAGTTTGAGGCATATTGTCAATTATACTCTAAATAGTTCTGTAGCAAAGGCCATAAGGAGACAAGCCTGTNGACGTGTTGCAAAATCTAATCCAATGTGCTCATAAAAATGAGGAAAAAAATCCTGTTAAATCAGTGGAACAAGAAATATATCATTAAATATGTATATATGTTATTATATGTGTGCTTTTAGAAATGTATATATGTTATTATATAAAATGTACTTAAGTTAACATACTAGGATCTATTATAATATATCCTATATTGGAACACACACATGCACACATGCATACATGGGTTGTTTTGG
>NW_007739651.1:26752-27923 GCF_000696425.1 Galeopterus variegatus | reverse complement strand
GAAGACATAGCATTACACTGGCACATATTAGGAGTTTGAGAAACATTAGCTGTAATTAACAACATGAGAGAGACCGCAACGTTGGGAAAAGATATAAATCATTGGAATAAAAATGTAACAGAATCAAACACTTTAAAAGCACTTTCACATTTATCTTGGCTTTTTTTTCCCACTGTTTTGAGATTTAATACAGAATACATATTTTGCTTTAATTTCTTCATAGAAATATTGTTATAGTTTGATTTTTAAATTAAGATTACAAAGTATTTAAGGGCAAGAACTGTTTAACGTAACCTCACTCCTATATTGAAGGAAAAAAATACAGCTGACACGCAGAGGGCACATGTGCTCTGTCAAATATCCCCACGAGAGAGAGTTCATCTTTGGGGAGAAAAAGGGGGGAATGTTTAGGATATTTAGCACTGTTCAAAAAGAACAGTTTCTCTTGATCATTGTCTCAGAAAGAGCCCCAGCGCCATCAAAGATGGAATTCTGGGGACACACAAATTTGTTAAATCTTCGCGCTTACTGTGAAATTACTTACCCATTTCAAGAAATTCTGTCACTCAGCTTGATCTCAGTAAGTAGCATAGTTTTAAAAACAAAGAAACAAACAAACATGGATTCTAGAGCCCTACTGTGTAGGTTTAAATCCTGGCTTTGCCACATATTAGATTTCGACTTCTCTGTGCTTCTCCATGACTCAGTTTCCCCACTTGCAGAATGGGGCGGGTAATAAACCCTGTCTCAGAGCATAGTCTGTGAAAACCAAATGAGTTAACTCACATTAGAAATAGTGCTTTAAGGTATATTATCAGGGATTTGAGACCCATCATGTAGAGAAACTTCTGTACCCAGTAACCATGAGGAAACATACTATATGCTCAAAGTTCGTCTGCCAAAATAAGGAAGAAAAAGAAAAGAAAATCTTCTCTGGGTTTTCCCTGAGAGAATGCCACCTGTACCGTGGACAACTGAGAAGGGGGTCCTGTTTGGCAGACGATGCATCTGAGAATGTGCAGAGGTTGGCAGTGAGCGGAGGGGGAAGGAAAGTCAGTGTCAGGGCAGGCAAACCACTTAACAGCTCTGGCTTCTGTGTTCTTATTTGAAGAAGAGGCACCCGGGCCACACAGTCCCTGACATTCTCTGCAGCCCTTCAGCCAGATCAGAT
>NW_007739651.1:24410-25702 GCF_000696425.1 Galeopterus variegatus | reverse complement strand
GGTTAGAGTGTAGAAATAAAATGAGAATACTTTTCTTCTTCTTTCCTTCCCTCTTTCTTTTTTGCACAAAATGTTAATGTTTGATGATAGTATAGTCCTTCCAGTTTCCAATCTGAGGTGCTAATCTAATTTTCTAAAATGTCTTAGTTCTTAAACTGTGGTATTAATACATTAATATATTTTAGATCACAGAATAAATATTTAAGAGCAAGAAGAAGGGGGTTATTTCCCTTTATATATAATCTGTGCAGTAATTAAGTCCCCCTCCACTTTCCTACTTATTCTAGAGCTCACACTCTCTGCTTCATTCAAGTTCTATGTCCCAATTGCTCTCACTTTTGAAATTCTTACCTCTGGTTTAATGTCAGTGTTAAATTTGCTTTACCCATTTGCTTGGAAACATAACATCAAATCTTCAAAGTACTCATGCCACTCTCTTCAACTGTCCCAGTCCAAATTGGTCACCCTTCTGAGGTAGACAAATGCACTTATTATGAACATGCTTCAAGGTTGGGCTTAAATATCCTTTAACTTTTGGTATATCTTATTGTCCATCTTTCCTACAAGGTTGTTACAGAAGAATAAATTTGACTCATCAACAACCAGATAGAACTAAGAATAGTATTTGGTGCATAGTTTCTCAGATATGCATAATTAGCATAATAGTATTACATCTGATATGGACAATATAATAACACTTATCCCAGCCTACTGTGGGTACAAAGAAGTATCGTGATATGTCTCTACTTTTAACCTATAAATTTTAAGGGGTATAAAGCAAAAATATTTCCTGTGAAAAGTGCTAGACACTTTTGTGAATGTTGTTAGTACAAGGGTACTTAAAAAATTGTGAAAAAATAGAATTAAAAGATAATATAAATCTTTATAAATTTTTTGAAATATGCTTGTATTTTATTAATTTTTTGGCAAGACTAAGTATTACAAATCATGCTTGGCTGGATCAGTAGTTATCAGTCTTCATAAAGGTCATTTTGAAATAGAAGTGTTTGCCAATTTCCATTAAATACAACACCTACAGGAGGGCCTAAATTTCCTTTAATATTTTGCTATTTCTGAGACAGAAATACCTTCTTCACTTGGCTTGAATATTTTATTTCTTTCTTTTTGTTAATTCCACTTGTCACATAGAATTTTAATGAGGTATTTGTTTTTTTTGTTTTTTTTTTTCCTTTTTTTTTTTTTTCGTGTCCGGCAACGGATCGCAACCCTTAGTGTCACGCCCGTACCGGACCGGGGACCGGCAACGGGATCGCAAACCTCGGTGCTGCACC
>NW_007739651.1:0-23753 GCF_000696425.1 Galeopterus variegatus | reverse complement strand
TGGGATCCAAACCCTCGGCGGGAGCACCGCTGCGCTTCCCAAGCGGCGCACTGTAGCAGTGTGCCACCGGGCTGGCCCTTAATGAGGTATTTGAAAAAGAGAAAATAATATAAGCAATGATATGGGATTTGAAAGGTTTAGTCTGTTTTCACCATAACTTATCATTGTGCAACTTTTTAACTTTATGAAGTTATTGCAGGATGTGCTCCAACAAAACGAGGGAGGAAATCAAGAAGGTGGATGACATGAGATTAATGGACTAGAGAGTCCACTCAGGATAAAGTCAGGTAGAATGTGTAGGATGTAACTAGACCAAATAGAAAGAGAATGAAAGTCTCCTCAGGGATGTCTGCAAGAAAAAGTTGGAATGAATATATTATCTGAGGTGGAGAAGGGAGACTTGAAGGTACAGAAAGACTTAATAGAAATAAAGCAAGCAAGCAGAGGTGAAAAAAAGACAATTCATTAACATTTCATTTATTATTAGCAGCTGTATGCATTCTAATTGATCATACTTTCTGCCTATAAAATCAGTTATAAGAAAATATTGGCCAAATTAAGAAATTTCTTTTAAACTCATTGCCACTGCTGATGGGCTGCAGGTAAATGGGATTCAGGAGTGGTGTTGCTTTTCTTTCCTACACCCCAGACTTCCTAGCAATTTCCTCCCCATGATTGAACTTCTTACTAGGACCACAACATGGCATTGCATTTGCTCAGGAGTTGAGAGTTGGTGTTGGACACTGGTACTATTTTCTAATTTTCTTTGTTTCTCTCTGAGGGAGTAACTGGCAGAGATCCATTTATTTGTTTGTTTGCTCACTTGCTTGCTTACATAAATTTGTATTTAATGTCTTCGTTTTTTTATAAAAAATCTACTTTATTGAGATGTGATTGACATGTAAAAAGTTGTGCATACTTAATGTATATAATTGGATGTGTTTGGTGATAAGATTACACCTGTGAAACCATCACTACCTTCAAGGTCAGACATATTTATCACCTTCCAGTTTCCTAGCCATCCCTTTATTATAATTATTATTTTGTCCTTTGTAAGAATACATAATATATGATCTACTTTCATAGCAAATTTAAAGTTTATAGTTCAATATTGGTGGCTCTAAGAACTATACTCTGTACTAGATTTTCAAGACATATTCATCTTACGTAAGTAAAACCTTGTACATTTTGGAACATCACCTCACCTATTTTCCTTCCCCTTAGTTTCTGATGAACACTGTTCTACCTATGCTTCTGCGATTTGACTGTTTTAGATCCCACTTATAGGTGGGATTATAAAGTATTTGCCATTCTGTTTCTTGCATATTCCACTTCGTACAGTGTTCTACAGGTTCATTCACATTGTCACAAATGGCAGGGTTTCCTTCTTCTTTATAGCTGAATAATATTCCCCTCTGTGTGTGTAAAACATATGATACATATGTAACATTTTCGTTATCCATTCATCCATTGACAGACATTTAGGTTCTTTCAATATTCTGGCTATTATGAGTAACGCTGCAGTGAATATGGGGGTCTATGAATATCTTTGAGATAGTGATGTTATTTATTTATTTTTGAACATATACCCAAAAGCGGGATTGATGAATCACATGGTAGTTCTATTGTTAATTTTTTGGATGACCTTCATACTGTGTTCCATGATGTCTTTACCAATTTACACCGAGTATATAGTGGTTCCCTTTTCTCCACATCATGGCCAACACTTGTTATCTTTTGACTTTTTAATAAAAGCTATCTTAATGCTGCCTATTTTTAAGAGCAAAATGAATAAAAAATAATAAATATAACAAGATTTATTCCTCCAAACACACAAAACCAAAAATAAAGAAACAAATCCCATGGGGTAGCAATAAGTTGAATTATCGGCAACAAAGCTATTCTCTATGTCCAGAAATTAAATGTTTCAGATGCTGCATATTGCAACCAACTGCATCTAAGAAGAATTTTGTATTAGTGATGTTACTATCCCTAATTTTGTATACTAAAGAAATATTCTTTATAGCAAAAGCTAATGTCACCAACTTAGTGCGTATTAATATAGAACCCTCCCCAATTCAAATGTATTTATAAAAATTAAGGTATCTATGATTTTCTCGATGTTTCATTGAACCCTTCTTCTCAAAAAAAAAAAAACCACTGTCCATGGATCCCTGATCTCTGCTTAGACTGATAGTTCACAAAAGTTCATGATCCTGATACATGTATCTTCAAGCCTATATCTTAACTTTTTTTTTACGTCCATAAAAAATAATTTCTTCAAGGAGCTATTACTCTTAAATTGTCTTCTTATAAGAATCAATTCTTATAAGAAAAAAAGCATATATAAGATACTGAATTAGTCTTTATAGCCGGTGCTACAAATTACCACCCATTTGGTAGCTTAAAACCACCAAAATTTATTCTTTCACGGTTCTGGAGTCTTGTAGTTATCTGAAATCTAGCAGGAGCTTGCTCGCTCTGAGGGGTCAGGGGGAGAATATGTTCCTTGCCACTTCCAGCTTCTGGTGAGTGGCAGCCTTCCTTGGTTTCTGAGTTCTTGAATCTTCTAGTTATCTGAAATCTAGCAGGAGCTTGCTCGCTCTGAGGGGTCAAGGGGAGAATATGTTCCTTGCCACTTCCAGCTTCTGGTGAGTGGCAGCCTTCCTTGGTTTCTGGCCATATCTCTCTCTGCTCCATCTGCATGTTGCTTTTTCCTCTGTTTTCCTTCTACTGTTTATTTCAAATCTCCTTCTGCCTTTCTTTTAGAAGGACGTTGACTTTGAATTTCAGACCCACCAAGATAATCCAGGATTGTCTCCTCATCTCAAGATCCTTTAATAAATCACATCTGCAAAGACCCTTTTTCCAAATCAGGTAGCATTTTTAAGTGCTGGGGATTAGGATGTGGACATATTTTTTTGCGGGGGAGAGGCACAAGTTAAGGTAACTACAAATATCAATACCTTTAAGTATTGCCATAGTTTTTCATAGCTATATTATAGTCTATATTATTATCCTTATTCTAACCTAGCCTCTACAAATTGTTGTAAAAATATTTGGATGTTCATATCATTTTTTCAAAAATTTTTCTGAATGATCAAGTCTAACTCAAAACTTTTTTTTTTTTTTAATGAATTGGGAACCGTGTCATGGACAATAGATACGAAGTGTCAAATAGAAGATTCCATTCCTCTCCCTCTCCCTCTTGCTCTTTCTCTTACTATATGTACACACATCTAATATACATTATATGCATTACATATATAGTGAGAATCAAATTATTACAGATGTCATGTGTCCATGAAACAGTACTTCTAAATCCAAAAACTGGATTAAAGAAGGAAACACTAGATACAAGGTGAGAAATGTGTATCTCTTGATCTTAGTAATACAGGTAGCATGGTGTCTAGGAAAGAAATCTGAATAGTGGTGTTGGAACGGTTCTTTTACATGTAACCATATGGAATCTGGGGCGTAAGAAACACAAACAAATGTCCCCTTTTTCAAGTTAGAGAGTAGATAGCTCAGGTCGCAGGGAGAATAAGTGAGAGTTTGATCCTGATAACCAAGCTGCTATGTACATTACAAGTCAGGTTGCACTTAAGTTGTGGAGTACTGATTTTTGTTTAATATTTTTCTTCTTTATTAGTATCTGATAAAGTATCTGAGATAAGAATGAATCAAAGAAAGTTTATTATAAGCAGGCTTTCACTAAAGCATTAAAACGGGATCAACGCCTTTCTGGAGGCCAGTATAATAAAAGCTTCCATGAAAGTGAGACAACCACCTGAGAAAGGTGAGCTTGGGATATAGAGTCATGACTGCTAAATTAAGTCAGACTCCCTTACCCAGTGGCTGGTTTATTATATAGATAAGCCTTAATGTATCTGGGTTTTTTGATTTTTTGCTTTTTAGATGACTACAGATAGCTAGATACCTATACAAAAATACACAGATAAATTTTTTGATTGATTTGAGTGAGAACTTCCAAGTCTCAGAATTTAATATTAGGGCTTCATAAAAAAATAAGAATATATAAATATAAACTTTAGTCACTGAAACATTATATTGCACAGGACCTAATGTGGAAATAATATATTATGTAAACTATAATATTTGCATTGAAGGAAATAGTATGAAGCTGTTCAAAGAATGTTGCAGAGACATACTTTGGCATGGAAAATTATATATGATATGTTTGTAAATAAAAAAATAGGTTATTTAAAAACACTGTTTTATATAATTTTTAAAATTCATGATACATATGAAAATAGATGTACCATGAAAAGATATAGAATTTCGGGTGCAAATTAGTAACAACATTAAGTGTGATTATTTTTCAGGGTATTATCTCTTTGGTATTTTAAATAGAGTCCATATGTTTGCCTAAGCAGCTTTTGAAACATGATGTCAAAATCTCAGACAAGGTAGGCACCACCTTATTCCTAAAGTGAACCACATTCTTGAAACTTTAATTCCAACTTAAAAAATGTTAAAGAGTCTGAAGTTTTCTAAATTATATTGAAAGTAAGGAAATAATATAAACTGGATAAGTAATGATGTGCTAGAGTTACAAAGGCTTACAAGATTACTTTCTTCACTGCTAACGTTAATTTAATGAAATAGATTTGATTTCATAAAGGAAGTTCATTAAGCTTTATTGGATTTTTAGAGGTAATTTTAATAATCTGTTTTCCTCTATAACATTTCTTTGTATTTTCCCAAATTTTACGCTTTTACTTTTAAAAAAGATAGGAGAAATTTGACATCAATCATGATAAAAATATAAACTATTTAAAGTTCAATAAAATCTACATATTGGTTTGTAAATATGGTTCTTCACTAGAGGTACTTTTCCTTCACAGACTTTTAGGAGAAACGGGTGTTTTGAGGCTGAAGTGGGGCATGTACAAGATGAGCCTGAAACATCTGGTCCTTTCAGAAGTAAAGAAGTGCTCTAGAAAGGTTGGGGCCTGTTAAAAGGGCAGAGAAGCAAGCCTGAAAGTTCCATAGCTAAAATAATTAAGAATAAAGAAATGATAGTAATAGTGCATTATAGATTCACTGAATTAAAAATTTCATGAGTGCATACTGATAGATGAATAGATGTAGATTGTTGATTGATTGATAAGTGAAGCCATTTTTATACTAAAATGGCCAAGTAACAGATAAGGAACAATGTAGACTCAGAAAATCATATTTTGCCATCATCGTTACTAATAATTAAATCAGAAAAGATAATGGATACTAAAACTAGTGTCTGAGAGCTTTTAGAGAAAAACATATATTTATACAGTAATTTTGATGGATGCCCCAGAAATTACATTTGGAATAAAATAGTAACTGTATGATGAAGGTACCTGGGAGGCACCAACTTCACCAGTGATCCATGTTAGCATCATCGATAATGGGATGAATTAACATCATGCACCTAATCATAGAGTGCACTCAGGAGGACACTATGTGTGTGTGGAAAGTGAATAATCTGAATCAAAACATGAGGAATATTGTACATTCCACACTTGAAAGATCTTCTACTAAGGAACTTCTGTATATCTCCAAAATAAGAATGTCTGGGAAGGCAAAGAAAGACTTAGCAGCTAATCCAAATGAAATGAGACTAAAGGTAGATGACATTACATATGATGTTTAATCTTGGATTAGGTCCTGGACAGAGGGAGTGGAGCGAAAATTCTGTAGATTAGAGAAAATAACTATGTCAATATAAATTTCCACAATCTAATAATTGTCCTGTGGCTAAGTTAGTGAATGTTTTCATTCTTGGTTAAAATTGTGGAATTTAGGGGTAAATGGGTATCATGTCTACACTTAATCTTAAATTGTTCAGAAAAAATAGAATATAGAGAGGAAAAAAGAATGAAATGGCAAATGTTAACATTTGCTAAATCAGCATGAAAGTATGAGAGTTCATTTCCTAATTCTTTACAATTGTCTGTAATTTTAAATTTACTTTATAAAAATACATTAAATACATTAAAAATTTCAAAAATCTTAGAGAATGCAAGAAGCTGTCCACTGGAGATGAGCATACAACTTTTTTTCTGAGCTCATTTTGAGATAAATAACTCTAATTTTTTGATTCTCCAGCTTTGATGTATCTATGACACTTCAGTCCTTGACAGATGGACATTAAGGAATGGGAGGAGACCAATCATGGATCACACGATTCACCTCGGTGGGATTCTAGCTCAGTGTGGAGATGGAGGTGCTCCTTTCTGGATCTCCTTCCTGTTGTATGTCGTCAGCCTGTTAGCAAACAGCACAATCATGGGACTCACCTTTCTGAACACAAAACTGCACACCCCCGTGTACTTCCTCCTCTGACCCTTGACTGTCACTGACATGTCCTATGCTTCCAATAATGAACCCAAGGTGCTGATGAACCTAGTGAAACAGAATAGAACCGTCTCCAGTGTTCCATGTGTAATGCATACACTTTTGCATTTGGGTTTTGTTCATGCAGAGTGCTGATTTGGGTGATGATGTTCTACCTGCTGGTATGTGGCGACCAGTTCCCACTCATACTGTCATCACGAGCTGGAGGTGTGCTAGTAGTAAAGCAGAAATATTTAGGGGAAGCTTAATCAAACCAGAAACTATGTAAAAAACCCCTAAAATATATTAAACTTTTAAGATTTGGTCAAATGAATGAAATATATTAGTGTATGCTTAAATGGTCCTGAAGGGAATGGTTTTGAGCATTGCTCAAACTTTACACTTTTTCTTAGGTTATGATAATTGCTAATAAGTCAAGACTTAATCACCTGTTAAACATTTTTTTGTGTGTGAACATTATTTTTCACCGATTCTTTTTAATGTTTGGACCAACTTCTCAGAAGATGATTTGGGGTGACACCAGACAGCCTGAGACAACTTTGATATAGCCAACACAATTTGTCTTTCATGATGGCAAAAGGTCCTCTGGATTCATGAAACCAGTTTGAGCAACTGTCTTTATGATGCTGATGGTGATAAAATAAGTGATGAATGCTCTTTGTACGTCTTTCACGATGGCAAAAGGTCCTCTGGATTCATGAAACAAGTTTGAGCAACTGTCTTTATGATGCTGATGGTGATAAAATAAGTGATGAATGCTCTTTGTATAGTTTTCAGCTAAAATATTTCCTTTAGTATTAAAAAGAATTCTGTTCATTTTGTACTTTAATAACTGAGGTTTTGTTTAGGTGTGCAATTGTCTGAAGTCATTAACTTATTTTTCAATTATTATTAGGGTGTCTGACAAAGTTAATAACCTCTTTATTTTCATAATATACTAAAACTATGGTCTACCCCAAACTCAGATCTACTGCTAGTAAAGGTGTAAACTTCTAAATCTTTAGCAAGGAGGCATGGTTGTTTCCAGGAACTCAGATTAACCGTTTTAGTAGATGAATATTAGCAAAGATGTAGTTTCGTCATAAGTACTATTGTTTGAATTTAGGACTCAAATTTGAGAAAGAAAAAAATTGGATAAAACTCGTTATCACATTGAGAATAGAGCATATTCTTAGGTGTTAAAATACAAGAAAAGGTTTTCAGTCTTGCTTTAGACAACAGTATTTAAGAACCAGTAAAATTTTAAAAAAAATTATTTTATATTAGAACCTGTTTTCAATGTACGAGCATGGAAGAAGTACAACAATGTATGTGATTGGTCATAACTTTCACCTAAAACGTTAGGTCCTTTGGAAGGTCAATGCATTTCTGAACCACTACGTTTCCCATTTACATCATTAATAGGCATTTTGTTGACTAAGCTTGATAAGATGTGACAGATAATATATGTGACAACATAAATGAAATGGAAGGACATTATGCTAAATGAAATAGGCAGTCACAGGACAGCTTGTTGCATGAGTCCACTTACATGATTTATCTAAAATAGTCAAACTCATAAAAACAGATAGTTGGGTGATGTTTGCCAGGGGCCGGGGGAAAAGTGAAATGTTGTTCAATGGATTTAATGTTTCAGCAGTGCAAGATGAGTAAGTTCCAGAGATCTGATGTACAGTATTGTGCCTATAGTTAACAATGATGTATTTTGAAAACTCTTGAATTTCTTCATGTTTATTAGTATTCATTTGTAATTAGACTCATGTCCATCATAAAATGTAAGCTTTCTACTCGTGTATGTACTGTGTGCTTCTAAGTTACTCACAGTCTAGTGAAGTTGAACTGTGATTTAAATGAAGAATAAATTTAAAATGAAGTTTTCTGCATTAATTAAAATCAAAACTAAGAAAAAAAGAAAAATTTAGTAAAAGAAATTCAGCATAATAAAATAAGACCATATTATAGTAAAGTTGTTTTTATTTTCATTATGAAAAATAATTATTTAATATTAAAACAAATTACAAATAGAATCTGTCACATTAACAAAGTAAAGGATATTACCATATGGCCATGTCAGTAGACATATAAAAGTGCTTAATAAAATTCAACAGTTCATGATTAAAGTCTTTACAACCTAGTATAACAGTAAGTCTTCTTAATGATAATCTACAAAGAATAGTAATGATAAAACCCAATACAACAGACATCATATTGAATAGTGAAATGCTAGCATCTCCCTTTAAGATAAGGAGTAATACAAGGGTGTACACCATCACCAATTTTTAAACTTGTTTTCAAATTTTTGCTAGAGATCTTAACCAGTGCAGTTAGAAAAAAAGAAGAAATACATGCATGGGCATACACATATACATTTGAGAAAGAAGAAATAAACTGTAGTTATATGCAAATGATATGATTGTATATGTAGGAAATCCAAATTAATCTTCTGACATATTATTAAAATTATAAGAAAGTGTAACAAGGTAACTTGTTACAAAATCAATATGAAAATCTATTATGTTTTTAAAAACCAATAACAAATAATTAATATGAAAGCTTGCAAAACTTATATAGGGATAGACCAATACACAAATCCAATAAAATAGATATCATGGCAGTAGATTTATGCCTTTAATAGCATTTGCTATATGAGAGGTGGCACGTAATAGCAGATCACCAGGGAAAGGAAGGACTTTGCAATAAATGGTGCTGGGTCAGCTGAGTATTTTTAAAGATACCGAAACGATGGAGAAAGCTCAATTCCTGGTGTGTTTCACACCTAAGTGTGAAGGGCAAAACTGTAATGTTTTAGAAGATATGAAAGTGAAGACTTTAAAAAACAAACAGAATTGCTATTAGAAAATAATATACCAAGTTGGAAAATTTTAGATTGCATTGAAAGAAAATATTGATAAATATGACTAGCTTAAAATAAGAAATTTCTTTGACAAGCAAAAGTTACAAACTCTACTTATGTATTGATTGATGCATTTTTTATTTTATTTTACTTTTTGCTTTTTGAAATCTGGGATTCAGTATGAGCTTGAGGTTTACAATTGGAAACTGTTCATTCTTTTACAAGATACTTCATATTTTAATGCACGTTTTGAGGAAGACAGATGATAATAAATGTTCAGATCTTCTTGGCATAGACAAAAAATATAGACTTCAACTCAAATGTTGCAGAGCAATTTATCAGTGGAATATTTTCTAATGAGAAGCTGGTAGAAACTGAAAAGAAATCAGTTTATCTGTTAGGAGAACTCCTAGCTCTCCTAGCTTTCAGTTTTTGACAATTTTTCCTTCTGATGTTCTCATCCATGCAAAATTATTACCGGTTACCAGACAATGATCAAGAATTACATTTCCTAGTAATTTGGGGTGAGAGAATGTCTCTCTGAATACATAATTAAAACTTGGACTCTTTCAACATAGAAATATAACGTTTCTAATAAAATGCCTATAAAATTTAAAAGAAAACAACTCAAAATCTAATATTCTTGTAAATTCACTATAAAAAATTAATATGTGCAAGATGTCTTTTTGCTTGTTTTTATTGGATTGCTAGTATTATTAGCTAAATATGATGGAGCAACCATGGACGTATCTCGTCCGCAGACCATGAAGTCGTGGTGTATTTTAGATGTTATCAGGAAGAAGAGCCTCAGTCTAGGCAACCATGGACGTATCTCGTCCGTAGACCATGAAGTCGTGGTGTATTTTAGATGTTATCAGGAAGAAGAGCCTCAGTCTAGGCTGGCTCCACAGTGACCACTGAGTCTTGTCCTTAAAATGCATCTAATCACATGGTATGATCCCTTAAGACCCACCCAGTGAGGGCCAATAACCATAAATGAGGTGGAACTGGACAGGCTCCTATATCTAGAACAAGTTTAGCAGCTGCTGTCCCTGGGCCCCATTTGCTCAGCCATTTATTTCTGTAAATAATGTTTTATTGAAACACAGCCACACAATTCATTTACACAATTCATTTACAAAAGCTGTCTATGGCTGCTTTTGCCAGAGTTGAGTTGTTATGATGGGTGAGATGGCACTCAAAGTCTTAAATGTTTTTCTATAGCTCTTGGCAGAAAAAGTTCACTAGACATTTATCTGGAAAATATGTAACATGCTCTTATTAACTCAATGGGTACAAACTTTGCTAGTTATTGGCAGTTTCCAAATTACCAGAATTAGATTTGCAATAATTCCAGAGATGTCTAATACATTAAAATTTTAGACATTCTAGAGGCTATAAAACAGCATCTCATGGTGGCCTTTATTTACATTTTCTTGCTGACTAATGGTGATGAGCAGCATTTCATGTGCTTATTAACCACTTGCATTTCTTTTGAGAAGAGTTAGTTCGAGTTTTCTGCCTATTTTATAAATTTGGTTGTTTATCTTTTGTATTATGAATTTGAAAGAATTTTTTATATGCACCAGGCAAAAAGTTCATGGCAAAATAAAACTGAAAGGTAATATAAATCATTCCGTGAACATCTGAAGCATCCTCATACGACCTACTGTTTCTTTGCAGGATACAAGTAGTGGGAACTTGTGTTTCTTAATGGTGACTTTGATGAGCAGAGTGATTAACTTTGAAGGGGCCCAATATTAATCAGTTTTTCAGGTTTTATATCTATTTCTTTTTGCGTCTTCCCTGAAAATTTGCTTCCACTCAGTCATGAAAGAATTTATCTATTTTCCTCTCAAAAGTTTAAAGTTTCAGTTTATAAGTATGGGTCTATAGTATTCCATTTTAAGGCGGAATTTATTGTAGCACAGAACAAAAACACTGACATCCATATTTCACAGGGAGCAGAGCCCTCCCACCCCCCATGCTGACTTTGAGGTCCGTTACATGGGCATTGCCTTCCACAGAGCTCTCCTCAGGGCACCCTTGACCTCCACATTCCGGAGGCTGTAGATAAGGGGGTTCGGCTGTAGATGAGGGGATTGAGCATAGGGTTGACAAAACTGTAAAATAAGAAAAGGATCTTCTGCTGCTCCTCAGGATGGCGGGACGTGGGGGCCATGTACATGACAATGGCACTGCCAAAGAAGAGCCCGACCACGCAGAGGTGGGAGGAGCAGGTGGAGAAGGCCTTCCTGCGGCCCTCCCCTGACCGGATCCTCAGGATGGCGACCAGGATGCGTGAGTAGGAGACCAGCACCAAGCAGAGGGGCCCCACTAGGACAAATACAGAAGCAGCAAAGATGACCACTTGGTTGAGCCAGGTGTCAGCACAGGCCAGCTTGAGCACAGACAGGATTATGTCTTAAATACAATTAAACATGTGACATTTCTGAGGTCTTTAAAAGTAAGGCACTCAAAATGGGGAAACCAACTTACATTAACAGTAGTTATATTTAAAAATAATAGGTGTAATGAAATTTTATTTTGTTTGGCTTTTTTCTCTTTTCCCTTTCATAATTTAATATAGTGACAATTCTTAGAGCTTATCTTAAATTCTAGTATAACAGAATCTTTTGTGGGTATCTTCCCAGCTTTGGCAAGTCAGGTTGCCATCAAACCACTGCCAGCCTCCTTTCTAATCACCTGTTCCCATACCAGCAGCCTTGGGCTGTTCTAGTGGATGCTGTGCAAGTCACAGGGCTGGCATCAGTTGGAGGACAGTGATTAGTTCTTTCCAGCGAGCTCTTCCTGTAGTGGCTGTAGGTGTATCCAGCCAGCAGAGGGAAACCAAGGGCCGTGAAAGTGATGATGGCAACCTCACCACACAGAACCATGTGACCAGGTGCTGTCCATTTACATTTTCTTCCAATTTTTTTCCAGAAAAAAATCTGAGAGCTGTGTTTATTTCTAAATCAGGTTAAAGTTAAAAATTCAACTCAATATTTTTCAAAAATAATTTAAATCTTTTTTCTTTAATAAATAGGTACTTAAATTTATATATTAAAAATGAGATTATATTATGCAGAGTATATTTAAGGTACCATTTTCATTTAATATAATGATTTTTTATGCATTAAAATGATTTTTATAGATATTATTTAAAAGAAGCACAATATTCTATCACTTTAATTTCCTACTGTTGAAAATTTTTCTCCCTATTTCTCTTATTTTCAGTTGCATTAAAATAAATATTTGTAAAATTTTTAAATATGCTTATACTCATGATCATTTATGGAGGATATATTCCAAAAGCAAAATGGTAGATCTAAAAATACAGATCCTGCAAGGATCTACTGATAGCTTCCCTCTGGAAAACTGGACCCATTTCAGTTCCCACTGACAGTATGTTATAATCATGCCTCTTTCCTACATCAAATCATGCCTCTTTCCTACATGGTAATTAATACTAAGTATTGTCAGTTATAACGTTTGTTAATTTGATACGAGAACATTTTCTATACGTTAAAATTTATATTTTATTCTGTAATTTTGCCAGATTTTCAGAGCACTTGTAATTGGAACATTTTTCTGATTTTTGAATTACCAACCACATGTTTTTTAAAGGCAATCCCTACCCAACCAACTTTCCATTCATGCCTCACATGGACGTCATCTTCTGCAATGCTCTGTGGAAGGCATCCCTCACCTAAGTGTTCATCAGGCTGTAGATGAGGGGGTTCAGCATGAGGTTACAGAGACTGTGAAACAGGGGAAACATTTTTTCCTGCTCCCCTTGTTGATTAGAGTCTGGGACCACATAAACAACCATGGCTATGCCAAAGAAGAGCCCAACCACACAGAGGTGGGAGGAACATGTGGAGAAGGCTTTCACACGACCCTCGTTTGACAGGATCTTTAGGATGACCCAGAAGATCTGTATGTAAGAGACAAGCATTAAGCAAAGGGGTACGACGAAGACAAACACAGAGGAAGCAAACAGGACCACTTGGTTGATCCAGGTGTCAGCACAGGCCAGCTTGAGGACAGACAGAATTTCACAGAAAAGGTGGTTCACATTTTGGAGCCCACAGAAGGGCAACTTTAGAAGGAGAATTACATTTACCAGGGCCAGGATGAATCCACATGCCCAGGAAGTGACTGTACTGTGCACACTCTGCAGTTCATAAGGACAGTGTACTGGACAGGATGGCAGATGGCCACAAACCTGTCATAGGACATCACCACCAAGATCATGCACTCAGTAGCAGCAAAACCCAAAGACAAGAATGTCTGCAGTATGCATGGAACAAAGGAGATGGTTCTTTTCTGGTTCACAAGATTTGCCAGCATTTGGGGGACATTGTTGGAAGTGTAGGAAATGTCAATGATGGCCAGATGTGAGAGAAACAAGTACATGGGAGTATGCAGTCTAAGGTCCAGACTGATCAGTCCCAAGAATGTGCCATTTGCCAAGAGGCTGAAGATATAGAACAGGGAGAAGATCCAGAAGAGGGGCACTTCCATGTCTGCACTGAGCTGGAATCCCACCAGGATGAATTGTGTGACCCATGATTGGTTGCCTCCTATTCCTTAATGACAGTCTGTCAAGGCCTGGAGTGTGATAGAAAGGTCAGAACTGGAGAATGGATGAAAATTAGATGTTTATCTCAAAATGAGTTCAGAGAAAGTTTGTATACTTTTTCCTATTTAACAACTTCTCCAGCTTCCCAAGATTTGTTACTTTTTTTCTTTTTAATACTTTATTATTAAATAAACTTTAACTTACAGGGATGTGTCAAGTATTATCCAAGGAGCTCCCGTAGACTTCAATGCAGATCCAGCACAGGCTCACATTTCCTTCATTCTTGTCTTCTGTTTCTCACTATGTAGAAGTATTTTTTGGGATTATGTGTAGACATGATGCCCGTTTACCCCCCAATTCCTCATTTTTTCACCAAGAGAAAAGAAATCCACTGACCCAAGCACAGTATAATTAATCAACTCAAAAATTTAATATTGATATGGTTCTTTTCTCTAATCTGCAGTATTCTCTTTCCACCACCACCCACCCAGGGCCTAATGCAAGTTTACTAATTATGTTTAATATCATCTACATTTGGTTTCCTTGCACCCGGATATTTATTATGTCTTTCGGTACTTTTTCAAACATCGTCATTTAGAGGATTATACAGCAGTTCTTTAGTAGAATATTCCTAAAATTGGGAATATACAATGTTCTTCAAGTTTTGACTCAGATTATTTACCTTCTGCAAGAAAACAAATGCTCTTCTCAGTACATTGTGAGAGGGTGCATAACGTTAATTTGTGCAATTACTGGTGAAGTTAACTTGGATCACTTGATAAAGATTGTGCCTCCCAATTATCTCCATTATATAATTATTATTTCCCTAATTAATTTCTGAGGCATCCATGAAGCTTATTATACAAATATCTTGTTTCATTATGGAACTAGTCATAGTTTTAGCATTCATTGATTATATTGTCTGAGTCAATTAATAGTAATGATCACTGCAAATGTGTTGTCCTACCACATTATTGCTTTTACTTTTATTATTTGGCAATTTTAATATAAAGAATTACATCATCCATCCTTCTATCCATCCATCCATCCTTCTCTCTCTCTCTCTCATTTATTCATTCATCAGTATACTCTCCTGAAATTTTTTTATCCAATGGCTTTGTGTTATTATTATCATTAATTTTTGAAGCTTAACTTTATTTGGACCCTCAAAGCTTGCTTCTCTGTCCTTTAAGCATCTTTCTCACCTGTTTTGAGCATTTTTTTACTTCTGATAGGCCCAGATATTTCATGCTCATCTTGTATATTCCCCACTTTAGCCACAAAACACCTATGCCTACACAAAGTTCTGGTAATTTTTAATTAAGTGTCATATTTATAAACCAATATCGTTTTGAACTATTAATAATTTATATTTTTATTATCAACATTTATATTTTATCAAGATTTTATCAGAAGAATATCATGAATTTCTGGTATCTTTATTAAAAAGTGTGAGTGTGTAATTTGGGAAAATATAAAAATTGTTGCAAGGGATAATATATTCTCAAGGTTACTTCTCAAAACTGAATATAACTTAACTGACTTTCTTTAAGAAGTCAATCTTTTTCATTAACTTAACATTAGCATCAAACAAAATGGTCTTGATATTATTTATTATTTTATTTTTATTTAAAAATGTGTTTTTAATTCTAACACCTTATTAATTATCTGGCTTATATTATTTTCTTGCTTTATTTCTTACTTAGAAAATTACAGCCTCTTGAACATTTCAGATTTAGAGATTAACATTTCTAGAGTGTGGTTCGTTGTGTACGTAAGGTGGTTCCTACCTTGTATGAGATTGTGACATCAAGTTTTAAAAGCTTCTTAGAAAAGCATGATGAAACTCTCATTGAAAGACTAATGAGATAACGTACAATAGTAATCATTGTTGGTAGTATGAGCTTTTATACATTTTTATTCTAAATCTATTTTCACATATATAATAAATTAAAAATTATATGAACAGTATTGATTGTTTAAATATTTCTATCATTTAGAAATATATCATGAACAATTTTCCACATCAAAATATTTCTTCGCAACATAATTTCAACAGCTGCTTGTTATTTCTTAAATACAAATATTATAATTTATTTAATTTGTTATTGCATCGTTAGCTTGTGTGCAATAGAAGGGTACATCCAAAAGTTCCTGGAAAAATACAATTAAAAGACAATACAAATCTTCCCATGAACTTTTTAAGGTACCCTCATATAACTCTTCAGTAATGAAATTATATACATACACACACACACACAGACACACACACACATTTGTTGTTGTCATTGTTTGTTTGTTTTGTTGCTACATGAAATCCTAATAGTGAATTCTGAGACTTAGAAGTGCCCTGTCAAATTAATCAAAAAATGTAACTATATATGTATGTATAGGTATCTAGTTATCTCTAGTTATCTGAGGATCAAACAAGTGAGAAACCCAGATACATTAAGGCTTATCCTATAAGAATCAGACATTGGGAAGGGGTGTCTAAATTAGTAGTCATGATTCTGCAATCCTAGGTTTACCTTTCCCACATGGTAGTTCCACTCCTGTCTCTGCTACTTTTACGTGAGCTGCCAGAGGAGCATTAATCTGCTTTTAATGGTTTGCTGAAATCCTGTCTAAAATCAACTTCCTTTGGTCCATTCTTATCTCAGCTTAATGTTGCATCCGAGAGAGAGAGAGAGAGAGAGAGAGAGAGAGAGAGAGAAATGCATTAAATGGAAATTAATACTCCACAAAGTTCAAGTATAACCTGACTTAATGTGTGTAGTTACTTTGTTACCAGGATGAATTTTTCCCGTAGTCTACCTGCAACCCTGAGCAACTTACCCTCTAAGCCACAGGAGGTGACACAATTTTGTGTGACATTAGTTTGTGTTTCTTACTTCCTAGGTTCTATATAGTTCCATGTGAAAGAACCACCTTAACACAATTCTTAGATTTTCTTCCCAGACATTTTTCTGCTTGTATTTTTCAGATCTGGAGATATAGAATTCTCCTTTTGAATCCATCCTAGTGTTTTGTTATCAATTTCAAGTTTGGGCTGGAGAAGAAGTTCTGTTTTATGGGAGAATGACCCCCAGAATGATTTTAATTTTCAGTATACAGTAAAGAAAAGGGAATGTCTCTACCATGCATAAATTACAAATTAGATAATAGTTTAATATAATCAGTACCATACCACTTAAAAATACTGCATAATTTTATTTTATCACACATGGCTTGCAGCAAGGTTTCTATAGAGCACACAATGCATTCTCAGACAGTTATGAGTTAAACATCTTAAGATGATAGATATAATTTTAGTTCATACTCCCTATCAACTTCATTTTTAATGCACATAAATTTAAGATGAATTCAGTAATAAAAACTATGCTAAAAATTTTGAATATCCTTTTGGAAAATATCAGGCACAGGTAAATGTAAATTGTCTGCCAGGTCTAAATTGAGGTTAAAATTCATATGGGTCTTTCAAAATGACTAGTGTCCTTACACACTGTGCTTGTCTACTAGCCTTATTCTGTAAATCTGAAGGGTGCTGCAGTGGGTCATAGGCCGCTCCATTAGAAGGATTTTTCTTGTATGTTTATAACCAGTTATTATGAAGAGAAAGGAGACAGCCCCTTTGATCTCGTTTAGGCACCCTTAAAAGTCTACTTGATAGACAGCCTATAAAGAGGGTCTTTTCTATTCTAGAGACTTAGAAGAGATTCTTAAGGGTATGCTCTTCAGAGACCTATGAAATGTACAGTGAGGTCAATAATAACAGTTAAGGGCCAACCCCGTGGCTCACTCGGGAGAGTGCAGTGCTGGGAGTGCAGCGGTGCTCCCGCCGCAGGTTTGGATCCTATATAGGGATGGCCGGTGTGCTCACTGGCTGAGTGCGGTGCTGGCGACACCAAGCCAAGGGTTGCGATCCCCTTACCGGTCACACAAATAATAATAATAATAATAATAATAATAATAACAGTTAAAAGAGTTATATCCTCCTCATGAAGACATGGATGATCTTAAATATAAAATCAAAGATGAAGAGGCATTGATAACAAAATGCATTTATTTGAATAAAGCTCATACTCACCAGATGGTGAACAGTAATATGTTTTGTATGTCTTCATGTCTCTAATAATAACTAGAATACCTCTAGATGAAAATGGCATTCAGAAAATATTAATTGAATGAATGACATCATTAGTCTCTTATATGCTCATATTTTAATCATTTGTTTACACATGTATATTAACCATATATAATGTGATATATATCTTAAAATATTTATATATAATAATATAATATGTATATGAGATAGAATATATTTCTATCTATTGACCAAGGAATGGATTCTACCATATTAAAATAATTCAGTTACAATTTGATCACTTGAAAATTTAAAATAATTAAAAACAGTATTTGTAAAAGGACATTTTTAAATAAGCATATGATATGAACTGTATTATATCTGTAAATAAAATGACCATAATTAAATGGATTGATATCTGTAGTGAATTGAATGATAAACCCCCCTCCAAAAGATATGTCCTCATTCTAATCCTCAGCACCTGTAAATGCTGACTTATTTGGAATGAGGGTGTTTGCAGGTGTGATTAATTAAAAAATATTCAAATGAGATAATCCTCAATTATATGTGTGACCCCTAATATAATAACAAGTGTCCTTATGACAAAGTGAGAAGATTTGAAGTAAACTGGAGAAAGCACACAGAGGCAAAAATGATGTAAAGGCGGGGCAGAGAGATATGAACAGAAACCGAGGAATGCTGACACTCATGAGAATTTGGAAGAGCCAAGGAACATGTTCTCCCCTAGAGTCCCAACAGGAAGCATGATCCTGCTAGATTTCAGACTTTGAATTGGTGTTTATACGAAGACAGAATATGAGTAATAGCTCTGCAGAAACTACTTCATATGAAGGTAAAATAACCCAAGAAGTAGGCTTGAAGATACATGTGTCACATTATGAACTTTACGTACTATGAGACTACATGGGGGATCAATTACATGGTCAGTGTTTCTTTGAAAAGAATTGCTCAGTAAAACAGAGACAAAATCACAGATTCTTTAACTTCTATAAATTTATTACATTTGGGGAGAGTTCTATACAAATATGCATTGAATTATTTTTGGTACAATTAAAGAATATTTCTACAGTATGCCAAATAGGGGGTAATAACACTTTATTGTAAAATTTTATTCAGACACAGTTGGACACAATAAGCAGTAACTGAAACACATTTAATTTTTGAATATAAAGGATAATAGTATTGTGTGAGATCATTCAGTCTATGGCTACCTAGTAGACACATTTGCTTCTTGGCTTTTTAGTCTGGTTATTCTTGTGTCTAGATTAATAAATGTTTTTATCTTCATTATCATTTGCACTTTACTGTTAAAAAATATGCAACATAAAAAATAAAATACGTTTAATTTGGCTGCTGATTAAAATTATTTGGGAATCCCCCCCAAAAAAAAAAAATTTCATGTCTCTAATAATAACTAGAATACCTCTAGATGAAAATGGCATTCAGAAAATATTAATTGAATGAATGACATCATTAGTCTCTTATATGCTCATATTTTAATCATTTGTTTACACATGTATATTAACCATATATAATGTGATATATATCTTAAAATATTTATATATAATAATATAATATGTATATGAGATAGAATATATTTCTATCTATTGACCAAGGAATGGATTCTACCATATTAAAATAATTCAGTTACAATTTGATCACTTGAAAATTTAAAATAATTAAAAACAGTATTTGTAAAAGGACATTTTTAAATAAGCATATGATATGAACTGTATTATATCTGTAAATAAAATGACCATAATTAAATGGATTGATATCTGTAGTGAATTGAATGATAAACCCCCCTCCAAAAGATATGTCCTCATTCTAATCCTCAGCACCTGTAAATGCTGACTTATTTGGAATGAGGGTGTTTGCAGGTGTGATTAATTAAAAAATATTCAAATGAGATAATCCTCAATTATATGTGTGACCCCTAATATAATAACAAGTGTCCTTATGACAAAGTGAGAAGATTTGAAGTAAACTGGAGAAGGCATACAGAGGCAAAAATGATGTAAAGGCGGGGTGGAGAGATATGAACAGAAACCGAGGAATGCTGACACTCACAAGAATTTGGAAGAGCCAATGAACATGTTCTCCCCTAGAGTCCCAACAGGAATCATGATCCTGCTAGATTTCAGACTTTGAATTGGTGTTTATACGAAGACAGAATATGAGTAATAGCTCTGCAGAAACTACTTCATATGAAGGTAAAATAACCCAAGAAGTAGGCTTGAAGATACATGTGTCACATTATGAACTTTACGTACTATGAGACTACATGGGGGATCAATTACATGGTCAGTGTTTCTTTGAAAAGAATTGCTCAGTAAAACAGAGACAAAATCACAGATTCTTTAACTTCTATAAATTTATTACATTTGGGGAGAGTTCTATACAAATATGCATTGAATTATTTTTGGTACAATTAAAGAATATTTCTACAGTATGCCAAATAGGGGGTAATAACACCTTATTGTAAAATTTTATTTAGACACAGTTGGACACAATGAGCAGTGTCTGAAACACATTTAATTTGTGAATATAAAGGATAACAATATTGTGTGAGATCATTCAGTCTATGGCTACTTAGTAGACACATTTGCTTCTTGGCTTTTTAGTCTGGTTATTCTTGTGTCTAGATTAATAAATGTTTTTATCTTCATTATCATTTGCACTTTACTGTTAAAAAATATGCAACATAAAAAATAAAATCAAAGGTAAATTTAATCCTTCAGCAGCTATCACACTGGAATAGAGAAGAAAATATCACAGTAGTGATGCCTAGAATTTTACATATTTCATAGAGAAAATAAAATAGCAGCTCAGAAAACAAAAGGTTTTTATGATAAGTTTGAACAATTTCCCACCCAGATATTTCTGCAACCCACAATGTTTCTCCAGATAGGGAGCTTTATTCCATTTCTCCAGCTCATACCAGCAGTTTCAGCTGCTGACTTGTTTTGTTCAATTTTGGGATAGGAAATAATATTTATATAAAATATGGTAATTTCAAGTCTGATAATTATTATGATGGGTGATAACCCAGTATAGCTCCTATATGTGTGTGTGTGTGTGTGTATCACAAACTTACCTTTTATAGTGTTTCAGCAAGATGAAGACCTACTCTAACTGTTGCTAGGATTTTCTATTCCATTGAGAAGAGGTTTTCCTGGCCACCAATATCTTCATTTAGGCTAGGTGATATATAAAGTTCTTTCATTAATTTGGCTATTTCAGAACATTATAGAGACAACAACTGCATATAAAGCTGCTCATTCACTGAGCCCTTTCTCATTGAGATTATTGTGTCAGCTCTGGGCACCACCACTGGGACCAGCTGGCAGGTGATGGTGATAAATAAGCTGAGGGAGTCCTGGGAGCTTCTGTCCATGGCACAGCAGGAAGAAGCTCCCTGGTGGGAAGGAAACATGGGTGTCTATCCCAACCACATGCAATGCACACTTGGAGTCAGGAAGAAAGATCACCCAGGAACGTCTTTCCTCTGGGATCGCCATGGTGATTTCTGCTGTCATCCTGTCCTACTTCAACTATCAGTACTGAAAACCACCTTTCAGCACAAATGAATCTCTTCTAGACAAGGAAATATTAACCCTTGACTTTCCCTCAGGAAAAGACTTCGACCTAGAATAAACTCTACAGAGATGAGAAACATACCTCGTTATTGTGCTTGGAATTCTTCTCCATCTGGTAACCTTCATAAAATTAATCCCAGGTTTGGGAGGATTCACTGGACTTGATGAAATGTCTTCAAATAACTCCAGGAGCCTATTCCTTTTTTTAGAATCAGATGAATAAAAACAACCTTGATTGTCTACTGAGTAGTTGAAATTCCCAGAGGGATCATAAGGTGTCACACCTATTTATTGTCTCCCTAAGGTGGGGATGGAGGGGGGCGAGAAACCCTGAATCTCGTCTCTGGAGGAGAGCGAAGACTGTGTCTGATTGTCTTTGGAAGGAAAACTGTAAGGAATGGGCAGGACAGATATTGGCATCACACTGTTTCTGAATAAATTTTCAAATACCCCAAGGGTCATTAACTTGAGGCAGATATCACACAAAATTTACAATATCCAAAGTTAAAATTATTATGGTTGTATAACTTCATGCTTCTCTACAGTCTGCATGAAGGTATATGAGAGGCTGTGACTTTTAGAATGTTGAGAAGTGATTCCCATGGAACCTGTTATGGCGACCCTGAGAGAGAATAGGTCCATGAGCCAAGGCGTCACTCTGTCTGCAGGGCACATGATGGATATAAAGGAGGAAGGACTAATGTAGCCAAGAGCAACAATTATTGAACACTATGATGTTCCAGAAAATGTTTCAGATACTTTATATTAACTATATATTTTAATCTAATTATTAGTCATATTTTACAGATATGAAGACTGAAGATCGAGTACACCGTTAACAACTCTGTAAGTGTGGTCCAGGAACATCTGATAATTGTTGAGAAGCTTTCAAAGGGTTTGTGGGATCAACACTATTTTCACAATAATATGTAAACCATTTTTCTCTTTTTTCACCCTCATTCACTCAAGAGTGCATATTGAATTTTTCTACAGGCTACCTGATATGTGATATTGTAACATTAGGATGCAAAAGAACATAAAAAATGCATTTGTCTTCCATTAAGCCAAACACTTAAAAAATCGCAAAAATGTAAAACATAGCTACTTTTTTCACTATTTTTCTAAAAGTTATTTTTTCATAAATAACTTATTAATATGAATCCATAATAGAAGCCCTTTTAAATGAATTAAAATAAATACCAAAGAAATTCCCAGTTTGAATTTCCATTGTGATAAATGTCAACCAATATGAGTTTTTTGGAAAAACTGAATTAAAAGATAATACGAATCTTTCCATGACCTTTGTAAAGTACCTTAGTATATCTACATCAACAAAATACCATTAGGTCCTCACTAATTTTTAATAGTTCAAAAGTGTCTTGAGAACAAAAAGTTAGAGAATAATTGCATTATAGATGCATCACCAATCTAACAAGGGCCAGAGTTGGGAACAAATGTTCTTTACTTAATACTAAAAGTGTACTAGTTTTCAATTGCTGCTGCAACAAATTAACAAAAACTTAACAACTTAAAACAACATATCTATTATCTCACAGTTCATGAGTCCTGGTGTGGGTCAGCTGGATTCCCTGCACAGATCTCACAGGCTAAATCAAGGTTTTGGCTGGGTCTGCAATCCTCATCTGAGGCTTGAGATTTTCTTCCAAATTCAAAGGTTGTCCGAAGAATTAGATTCCTTGTGACTATAGGACTGAAGTATCTGTATAGTTTGATGTTGTTGTTTTTGGCTGTGATCTGGGATTGACCTCAGCTCCTTGCTGCCACTGCCTGGTTCTTAACACAGTCCCCTCCTTGTTCAAATCAGCAATGGTTTGTTGAGTCCTTCATACACTTCAAATCTCTCTCACTCCTCTGCTACTAGATGAAGATAACTCTCAGCTCACAGAAGTCTCAACTGATTATTACAAAGATAACCTCCACATTTTCAGATCAATTGATTTGCAAAACCCTTCATAGAAGTGTCTGTCTTACTGTTTGATTGAATAACACAAATCTTAGGGGGCCATCTATAGAATTCTGCCTATTTCACAAAGCTCGTTTTGTTTTAAGAAATGAATTTTTTTCTCATTTTTCACTTTATTTTTAATTTATTTTTTTATTATTTATTTATTCCTTTTTGTCTTTTTTACTGACCGGTAACGGGATTGCAACCCTCAGTGTTGCGCCCCCACCACGCTCAGCCAGTGAGCGGGAACTGGTCTCCACATGGGATCCAAACCCTCGGCGGGA
>NW_007739650.1:24073-34960 GCF_000696425.1 Galeopterus variegatus | reverse complement strand
CTGGCCAATCTTGGGCCCCCTTCTGTGCCAATACATATTCTATCCACTGGGCCAGTGTCTTGTGGGCTTGGGATGGTCTCCCCAGAAGGATCCCCACTTGTCCTATGCCTTCAGTAAGGGACCATAGTTCAGATGCTCTAAGATGGGGGGGGGTTTGGCCTGGGGGAGGGCCTCTTGTCTGAAAACAAGCCCCATCCTGAGCAAGCTGGCAGAGGAGACTCTCACATGAGAATGAGTTGCCTCCCTTCTGTCTCTCCCTGCTTCGTTTTTTTCAAATTCATTGTATTGATTTGATATGCATTTATCTAATACACAATGGTCTCTCGAAATATTTCATGCTGTAAAGAGACAGCCCCTGCCATCAAGCTGTACGCTGTAGCTGACAACATCGGGTATCTCGTGCACACACACGCACACGCTCGCATGTGCGCACACGCTGTTGTCAAGCACACAGACGTCACAGGCTGGTGGGAGCAGCCCTGGGGATGAAAGACCCAGGCTGGTGTTGGTGGTGCTTCCTCTCTCCTTCCTGGGAAGGTTATGGTAAATGCTGAATTATCTGTGCTAATGGGGAAAAGGCAGCAGGAACAGGTGAAGTCGAGTCTCAGTTGCCTCCTTGTCCAGACAGAAATGGCTAACCAGCAACTGATTATGATGCATTGGATTCTGGCAAACTTTTCCTTTCTTGCCTGCTGGTGGAGGTGCTGGCAAGTAGTAGGAAGCCCATGGAGGGAGGGGGAAGCAGACTCCTGGACAATCCACGCCCTGAATAATCAGCTCTGAATAATCGAGGATTGATTTGTAATTGCAATTTTCTTAGCATAGAGATTCTGACGCTGGGAGCTGAGGAAGAGGCAGAAAAGAATGGAATTGTTTGGAGAGAGGGCACTGGATCTAGATTGATGCTGGGCAAAGCAACAGGGGGGCTAGGGGAAATTTTTTTATTACAATTTTAAACTATGAGGGCAAAGGGCTAACACTGTTGGGGAAGGTTGCAGGGAGGAGGAGAGGAGAAACATACAGGAAGGAGCGATATTTCTTTCCAGACAGTAAACAACTGCCAAATAAACCCCAGAAATGACACTCTGAGAGCGTCTGTAGGAAGCTTAGAGAGCTGCTCTTCCTGAAAGAATTATTGGTTTTGTTCAAGTTTCATCTGATGCTCGCTTAAAAAAATAGATTTTGTTTCCCCTCTTGCAACAGTCTGGAGGGGAAAATCAGCACGTAACATCTGCCTCGGGTCATCATTTAGACGCTTATGAATAAATCGACACAGGCAGGGCTAAGCAGCTAGATCATGAGACATGAGACCCAGCCAAGTCCTGATTATCTCTTTGTGGATTATCTGCTGGGGGATTGTCCAGAGGAAACATCCCATCTTGGGGACGTTCTTCCTGCCACGCAGCAAGGTCCCAGTGGTGGCCTAAGTTTTGAGCACCTGGGATGTGCAAATGTGAACAGGCATGGTTAAGAGCTTGGTCTGTGATGAAGAGAGACCTGTGGTTGAATTTGACTCCTGTACACGCTGGCTGAAAGATCTTGGGCAATGTCTCCATTCCTTTGAACTTCCATTTCTTCAGCCTTAAAATGAGGAAGATAGTAATTATGGCTGTGACTGCTATGCTTGTCAATATCCACTAGCTCCTCTGCATTTCCCAGCCTCCTTTGCATGTGGATTGGCCATGTGACTCATCTGGCCCAATGGCGCACTAGTGGAAGTGATGTAAGTATACAGTGTACCCTCCCTGCACCTTCTCTCCCGCATGCAGTGCAGCTATGCTGTAGAAGGAACCTGGGTCCCTGAGTCACTGCATGGATGGGAGCCATGCAGGATTGGCAGCTGATGAAGAAACCTTTAAGATTTTGATGCATTTGTAACAGCAGCTAGTATTAACTACCCAAACGAATACAGTAGTACTTCTTTGAGACTTATTGTGAAAAATTAAATGAGAGAGGCAGAGCTTATAAGAGCTTAGCAAAATGTCTGGCATATAGAAAGTGTTTGATAAAATATTTATTGCGCTCTCATCATGGACCAAGCGTGTGGACTAACAACAATAGCAGACACATAAAATCATATTTTGGATTACATACTATATCATGCACTCTGCAGTAAAATCAAACAGTCATTCATTCTGTCAGTGTTTACTAAACCCTCCTATGTATGAGGCATTGTTATGAATGGTGGTTATGTGTGGTTGAATAAGTCAGTTTTGACTCTTAAATTGCTTGCAGTCTACTGAGAGATGTACAAGTAGACAGATAATTCAAATGCCAAGTGACAAGTGTCATACAGAGGGGTCTTTTCAAAGTGCTAGCAATGTCACTAACTCTGCCTGGGGGAATCAGGGAGGGCTTCATGGAGGAGGGGGCTTCTGAGTTCAGCCTTGAAGGTCTAAGTAAGAATTGGGCAGGTGAGAAAGAGCATTTCAGGCAGAGGGACGGGTACACAGTTGAGAGGTCTTGTGCTTGATGAGATGTAATAAATGCTTTGGTAGCCAGAGTCTGGGGTATCTGGTAGGCAAAATAATGTCCCCTCCCTTTCAAAGATGTCCACATCATAAAACCCTGTAACCTGGGAATGTGTTACCTTACACGGTGAAAGAGACTTTTTCAGATGTGATTAAATCAAGGGTTTTGAGATGGGGAGGTTATCCTGGATTATCCAGAGGGCCCCAACCTAAGTCCTTATAAGTGGAGAACCTTTCCCAGCTGTAGTCCGAGACAGACGTGTGTCTATGTAAGAAGACAGATTGGACATGGCTGGTTTCAAGAATGGAGGAAGGGAGCCACGCGTCAGGGAATGTGGGCAGCCATGGGAACTAGAAAAGGCAAGAAAGTGGAATCTTCTCTGGAGCCTCCAGTGAGACCCATGGGGGACTTCTGACCTATGGAATTATGAGATAAAAATGTTGTATTGTTTAAGCCATTATGTTTGCAGTAAATTTTTGTAGCAGCAATAAAAAACTAACACTATCTGATGGAGAATGTCAGGAGACCACACTGGGCAGAAGAAGGGGCAGGTGGAGTTGTTTGGACTTATTCTGTATGAGCAGGTGGTCTTGAACTTCAGTAGGGCACTCACTTTTTCATGTAGTATTAGTATTCTGTATAAATATTAATATTAACATCCTAAGATATAATATTAAAATTTTGAGAGAGAGGGAGCTGCCCTGCTCATTGTAATGGGTGTGAATCTTTCATAAATTGGATGTACATTTCCTATTTAATTAATGGGAATTTAGGTTATTTCCAGTCCTTTGCCATTCAAATAATGCTGCAGTGAGTGATCTTGACCTTGTGTTATTTTGCACATGTGAATGTCTCTAAGATGAATTCCAAGAAATGATGTTGTTGGGTCACAGAGAATACGCTTCTTTCGGAGCCTGCATTTTTCATACATGTCTGAGGATGCGATGATTTTGGTAGGAAATGAAGGCCAGTGTGGGTTCGTGAGCAGATTGAGATCTGGGCTCTGTAAAGGTCCCTGTGGCTGACAGTGAGGACGCAGGGAGACAGGGGAGAGGCTGAGGCAGTGGACCTGGAGAAAGATGAATGTGTGTGTGTGTGTTTATGTGTGTGTGTGTATGTTTGACCAGCTGGTAAGGGGATCTGAGCCCTTGACCTTGGTGTTATCAGCACCATGCTCCACCAGCTGGGCTAACCGGCCAGCCCTTGTGTGTGTGTGTGGTTTTTTTTTAATCAGCATGAGAATTCCTAGGACATAAGAGGTCCTTGCTCAGCAGTCCTTGGTGAGAGAGCCATGTTGGGGCTGGGGTCCTTGAGGCCAAGTGAGCCCACTTCAGTGTTTGCACGTCAGGCCTGAATTCTAATCTCCATTCTCCTCTGCTCCGTCCTTTTGACCATGGGTAGATAATTAACATTGTGTTTTTTTGGAGGTGGGTGTGGATGGGGAGAGAAGTGTCACCGTAGTCTTTAAACAAGGTGTTTCTGGTATTAGACCCCTTCTAAGAAATATGTGATGACTAGTGTTCGTACTGCCTCTGGCCCTTTGACTTTTGATGTTTGTATGATTTTTACGATAGTAAGGTGTTGCAGCTACTATCTCCAATTTTTGCATTTTGGTCGTGTGTTTACATAGTCTTTACTCACCATGGTGTTGTAACTGTGACTTTTCCATTCTTGCGTTTGTTTTGACTCTTCCCCTGGTGAACTGGATTTCAGTGTCAGCTAGCTTTTTCTAGAATGGCTCATAGAAACTCTGTTCTCCACGTGCTTTCATGTAGGAGAGCATAGGCCTGCTGCCTTTATACTTGAACGTGCATCTCCCTTGCTGTTCATCTTCCTGCAGCCTTGCTGGGGTTATGCTTGCGAGTCTCCCTGGAGGAGAACCCTGTGCCTGTTTCTTCCATTCCTCCTCCAGAGGCCAGGCTGGGCACCAGTGCTGCTTGGCTGCCTGGTGGCCCCCTGAGCATGAGGATGCCATAGGAGGATCATGAACAGAAAATCGCATAATTTGGAGTGAGGAACTTTGGCTGCCAATTTTAGGGCAGTCTGCCAGAATATTATCTCTCTTCCCTCATATGTTTGGGATATTTGTTACTCTAAAAGTATTCACGGCTGCTGCGTACAGCTGCACAGGCTGTGTGCTGCACAACTCTAGGGATTGGAGTTCGTATAAACCACGATATGAATGGTGCTACCAGTTCTGTGCAGTGTGGTGGCCCTGCGAGCTCTTGGCCTGGAGTGAGCCTAGAAGCGCAGAATTCTTTATATCACCTTTATAAATTTGTTCCTAGCCACATACCCCTGTTCTACTATGATTTTTTTCCTTCACATTAGCTCAAATTTTTCTTACATAAATGAATTTAAAAGTGGAACTTTATATCACAATTGGAAATGGAAAAGTAGTACAACCTGCCAAAAACAGAAAGAAATACACACACACACACACACGTGTGTATGTGTGTATGCATGTGTGAGCATTAAAAACAGTGCTGTCAAATTCTAGCTGGATATTTTGGCCTTTTCTCTCTTTTTAAAATAGATTAGCAAGTATTAGAGTGATGTTAAGGACAGGTTAGCACAAAACTGAAATTTTCTCCTAGACGTAATCCGAAGGATTGGAAGGGAATTGGGAGGGAGAAGCGTTTCCCGTGACGTAATGCAGTGTAATTTAACACCACATCCCCCCATCCTGAGCCACCTGGGGGATCTGAGGAAACACTGGCCCAGCCCGATCCTCCACTGGCTGCTTGAGTCTCCTGGAGATGTCTCCAAGTGGTGGTCCACCCTCTGTTACCCTTTCAACACTGGAAAACATAATGCCACATAGGTGGGGCTGGACCATTCTTTGGTTGTGTTGGGCAGAGTCTTGCTCCTTGGGTCCATTGGGTTCAGTTCTGCTCCCTGGAGTCAAAAAGAACAAATCAAATCCTTCCTACAAGTTTCACCCTCCAAACATGATTAAGAGTGGGGGCTCTGGAGGTAGGGTGCCTGGGTGGGAATCCTGGATCCACCGCTTACTATCTTGGTGCCTTTGGCTATGGCACTTAAACTCCCTGTGCCTCAGTTTCTTCATCCATAAAATGGGAATAATAATAACAGGACCTCTTTCATGTGGTTGTTATGAGAATTAGTCAAGTTAATGCATGTGGATATTTAGTTCATAGTAAGATCTCAATCAGTGTTAGACATTATTATTGTCTGTAGCCAGGGGACATGGGCCCCTTGTCCACCCGTACCTTTTTTTAGATTAGAGGGCAGAAGGCTTGGGTCCCAACTTTAGCTTAATGTCTGACTCATGACGAGAACTGAAGCCACTCAACACCCTCCTTACAGTAGCAAAAAAGGGCAGAAGTTTTTTTGGAGGTAGAGGGAAAAAAAGATTTGCCTTGCTTTAGACCAAACCCAGCATATGGTACGATATTAAAAAATCCACAATATCTTTTATTTGTCAGGCTTCCTTAAACCATGATGATAGTGAATTGTCATATAGCAGGTGCCTCAAATGTATGAGATTACTTCAAAAAGTTCATGGAGGGCTGACTGGTTAGCTCAGTTGTTTAGAGTGCAGCCTTATAACACCAAGATCATGGGTTTGGGTCCCTGTACCAGCCAGCCAGCTGCCAAAAAAAATAAAAATAAAAAAGTTTATGGAAAGATTTGTATTATCTTTTAATGCTATTTTTCCATGAACTTTTTGAAGTACCCTCATGTAATCTCATTTGATCCCCAGCTAGCCTACAGATAGGGCGACACTAGCTGCTGTAACAAATAAACCCTGGAATGACAGTGGATTAACACAGAAGTTTATTTCTTGCTCATGTAACACTTCAGTACAGGAGGTCCTGCTGGGTGGCAGTTCTCTGTATAGTGATTTGGGGACCAGGCAACTTCCATATTGTGGATCTGCCATTTCCTGGGGACCTGAAGGAGATAGAGGAAAGACAAGGTGCACTCACTACCGGTCACATGTCCCCACTGGATGCAGGGCATGCTGGGAAATGTACCTGGCTGGGCTACAGAAGCTGAAGCACATTTTTGGTGGATAACTTGCTCTTTCTGTCACATCTTATGTGGTAGAGATGACAGTTATACCCATTTTACAGATGAAGAAACTGAGACTCAGAGAGTCTGGCCCTGGGTTACAGACCTTGTAAGTGGTGAAGCTGGAACCTGAACTCAGGACTCTGTGAGCTCAAAGCTCTTAAACTGAACCGCTCGTTAATTTTAGGTAAGCTTTTAGGTTCATCAGCTTTAAGATTGTTTAGAACAAATTCTTCCTTTTGGTTTACCCCCAGTACCCTAAATGCCCAAGCAAGGTATGTCCGGAGCCCACGGTGAGGTGGTCACAATGCCAGGCAAGGTTTCAGTCTTCAGCCTTTCATCTGCTCATAGAAACAATTATCCCCAGAAAGTTGACCCACGTTTTGGACTCCCGCCAGAAATCAAGGCATGGTACCATCTGTAAGAGATAAATAAATCAAAATATCATCAGCAGATAAGTGTGTGCCATCTGCTGCCCTGTCAGTTGAACTGGCAGCAGCCTCCGGAGAATTCCAAGGAAGCGCTTGCCAAGGCTCTGCCGCCAGCCCGGATAGTGAGAGGAGAAGCTTCACGCAAGATCTGTTGGCATTTTTCTTTTCTCCCAGCTCCTAGAGCTGAATTCCTTGAATCCAACCAGCGAAGGTGTTTGAACTTTTGCCCCTGTCAGACAGTTATAATGGTTTCTCATCAGCCACATTTGTGGAGAACCAGGACCAATTCTTCTCTGCCCTCCCAGCAAGTCGAAGCGCCTACTACAGAGAAAACTAACTGCCTACCTGCCCAGAAGCTGGGCTCCTTGTGGAATTCTGGTCTCGGAATCAGAGTCAAACTCGGAACCAGGCAGATTTGGATCTTTGTGCTGGGTGTCTCGAAAAGCAGCCCATGCAGAAGGCTGCTGGTTCCTCCTGCCACGTGTGGAGTCCTCTTCGTAAGGCATCTGGGACTTCTCTTAGGAAGAACAGATTTCTCTAGAACCAGCCTACTCTGCTGAGAGGCAGTACAGTGTCATGGTCAAAACATAGGCTCTCTGCTGAACTGTCTCGATTTGAATCCTGACCTCACCACTGGCTGTGGGATGTTAGACAACCTTCCTGTGCCTCAGTTTCTACATCTGTAAAATGGGGGTGGTTGTGGGACCTGCCTCCTAGAGCTGTTGTGAAGGTCAGTGAATGGGCACACGGGCGGCACTTAGGATGGGGCCTGGCACCAAGTACGTACCGTGTATGTTAGCAGATGTCATTGTTGGCTGACTCTGTTACCCCTGCCTTCCCCATCCTCTCTCCACCACCAACTCCACAGAAACCTCAGCTACACCATCTGGTGAAGTAGGGAACTAAGTCATGATCCTCAAACCCAGGATCTGGGGATCCAGCCAAGGATGCTGGCCTCCCTGGTGCCCCTCCTGCATCTCCACTGCCAAGAAGACCTGGGCTCCTGCGTGTCTGTGCCAAGGCCAACTTGGCCGACCTGCAACGTTGCACACACCTTCTGCTAGTATTGGGCATCTGCCTCTGGCCACTTCCCTCGATTCTGCTGGTGGCCCTGCCAGCTGCCTTCCACCTGCTCAGGCTGAGGTTGCAGAATTACAGCCTCCTGCCTTTGTTGGGGAAGACTTCCAGGCCCTCCTGGGGAGGAGTGAACCACGTGTCTAACCTAGGATCCAGGGGAGGAATAAAAAGTGGCTCTCACTTAGCAAGCCAAACTTGGGGCAGGTGTTTTCACACTCTCCTGTGTTAACCCTTTTTGCAATCCTGGAAAGCAGAGGCTCCCATGACTTCCATTTGGCAAGTGAGGAAAAGCTTTGGAGAGGTGAAGCCACTTGCTGAGGTCACATGGCTGGGGGAGGTGGAGGATGGATTTGAACTCACATCCTGCGACCTTCATTTGCCTTAGAGCACCCTCCTATCATGGAGGGAGGCTTGAGACCTGTGACAAATGACATTGGGGGTGGGGTGGCAGAGCATCAGGATGCTCCCTTTGCAGATGGTGTCTGACGTAAATCATAACTGAAGGCTGGCCGGTTATCCAGCTGTGGTAGAGCGCAGTGTTAGAATGCCAAGGTCAGGGGTTCAGATCCCCGTACTGGCCAGCCACCAAAAAAAGAAAAAAAAATTCCTAACTGAAGATATCATGTTTTATGCCCAGGACCTCATTTAGCCTCACAGCAGCCCCAAGAGCTGGAATGATCAACCTTTACGGGCAAAAAAACCCCCATACCCCAACCAAACAAATAAGTTATTTACCCACAGCCCCATGAGTGGCAGATGGCAGTGTGGGTGTCTGATCTCAGGTCTGTGAGCCCAGGCTTTTAACCAGGAGCACACCCTGCCCAGCCTCCTGGTGACCCTGGTGCTCCCTGCCTCCCTGGCCACCTCTACACCTGAGCTTCTTTCAAAACTAGACCAGGCCCAGACAAGGGCGGCCTCGGGTGAATTTCCTGGAATCCGGCCTGGTGGTGGCCAGAGCAGGGCTGCTGCTTGCAGTGGATTCCTGGAAGCCTCATCTCTGCCGAGGTCCCCTGCCAGGCACTCCCCTTGGTCACGGTATCGAGGCACTCACTGATAATATCAAGCCACTGCATCGAGGGCAACTTCTGAGTCCCCACTCCTGGACCTCTGCTCAGCCAGGCCCCCTGGAGATAGGGTTAGAGGGGCGAGCAGTGAGGGAGGTTGCGGCCTCTTGGGCTGTGTGTTTTATTCCCACGCTGCAAAAAGCCAGCATCCCCAGAAAGTGATGCCACGGGGTCTAGGAAGGAGTGACTTTCCATGTATCTTTTCTAAACAGATGAGCATGCCCTTCCAAAAGACATTTCAGGTCCAGCTTCTGGGCTTTGTTTCAGAGTAACCCCACGGTGCTGGGGCGGATGAGACAAGACTGGCCGTGAGCTGACACTTAACTGAAGCTGGGGGCAGGGACACAGGCTTTTTGTGCTAGTCTCTCTACTTTTGTGAAAGATGGAACTTTCCCCTAATAAAATGTTTTAAAAGGTATTTCAGAGACTCCCTGGTCTGGCCATGGAATGCTTTGGGTTCCTGCCCCACTTCTGGACAATCAGTTCCCTGCAGGATGGAAAGAACTTTGGAAAGACACAGGCCTGTGTCCAGATCCTGATTCTGCCACTTACTGGCTGTGTAGCCTTGGGTAGAGTGCTTCACCTCTGTGAGCCTCAGTTTCCTCATCTGTAAAATGGGGGTGGGTACTGACCTCAGACAATTGTTGTGATGTGTGTCAAGTCTTCTGTATGGCACTTGCCCTGGACTCTCCTTGGGGTCATCGGGCCCTGGATCTCAGGCAATGTGACAAACACTCACTTCTGCTGCTGGAGGGGAGATCTAACACTAGAGCCCCCAGGGGCCAAACAAAGGGGTTGAGCCGCACCCAAGGTAGACCGTGACAGTATAAGGAGAGATATTGCAGTAAAACACGGTAGAAATTCAGGGAGGCATCTCTTCGGGATGGGATACTGGTTTGTAAACAAGCAGGCTTCATGGCAGGGGTGGGGTGGACATTGGAGCTGGATCTCGAAGGCTGGGGATGGTTCAGATTTGGAGAAACAGAGGGGAGGAGGTGTGGAGATGAAGGGAGTAGCAAGAACCAGGGCGTGGAGGTGGGAAAGGTAGAGAGGTAAATCTGAGCCAGTGGAGGCGAAACAGCAGGGAACGGGGCTCGGGGGGAAGGGCAGCGTTTGAAGATGTTGGGGGTCTCCCGATCTCCAAGCCCTCTGCCATGTGGCACTCAGTGGCTGCCCTTGGAGCTACCACCTCCTTCCTGGATAGTGTAGACACTGCCTTTCTGTTTGCCTCTTATTAGCATGGCTGCAAGATTCAACGCTCAGTCTCACCTTTGCCTGCAGGTGCGGCGGCCACACCATACAGATTCTGCAGAGTAAGCTTCCCTTTGGTGGAATTCTTGATAAAGGCAATTTATGAAATGCTATTCATTTATTCATTCCACGATCATGTCTGCAGCACTGATCACTGTTCCAGGCTATGAGGACACAACAACAAAGACACACACGGTCAGGAAACTTCTATTTGCTGCTGAAAACAATTTGGCCTCCATGTTGCAGAGACATTGTCTGGGTATTAGTTAGAAGAGCCAGGGAGCTCCCTCCTTCGGTGAGAGGATTCCAAAGAGTTGCTGATACATATATGTTAACATTAGAACAGATACTCCCTAAGGGCAGGGACTTTGTCTCTGTGGTGCCCTGCTGTGTCCCCAGCACCTAGAACAGGGACTGGCACATAGTAAGTGCTCAATAAAGGTTGGTGGAATATGATTGCATGAATATGAAACGTTGACATTAATAACTTAGGAGAAGTATATTTTTAGGGATCAAAATTAATTCAAACACCCCCAGATATCACTACTTGACAT
>NW_007739650.1:21525-23482 GCF_000696425.1 Galeopterus variegatus | reverse complement strand
ACCTAGAACAGGGACTGGCACATAGTAAGTGCTCAATAAAGGTTGGTGGAATATGATTGCATGAATATGAAACGTTGACATTAATAACTTAGGAGAAGTATATTTTTAGGGATCAAAATTAATTCAAACACCCCCAGATATCACTACTTGACATTGTGATTTTGATTCTTAGGAGTTGGGGGCGGGGAGAGTGAGAGAGAGAATTCTGCATGATTTCAGGGCGTGCAGCCTACAGCCTGGTCTAGAATGTGGTCATGCCCATGGCCCACACATATTCACATGCAAATAGAGCCCAAAGCAAGGAAAAGTCCATTGTGCATTCTGTAGAGGACCCAGAGAGTAAACAAGTAAACAAAGGCATAAGCAGGATAATTTCAGATTGGGATCGTGTTAAGTCCTGTAGCAGGTGAGGGGATGTGAGTGATGGGTGCGGAGGGGTGAGGACCACCCTAGGTAGGGTGGTGTGTGAGCTGTTTTCCGATCACCACTCCACGTCTGCTCCCTGCCCTGCTCCTCTGTGCCTCGGGAGACACCTCTGCAGGTGGAATCACCTGGACTCCAGTGCCCTCTGCTTTCTCATTGGTTATTGCCCATTGGAGACACCAACTGGGAATCTGAAGGTGGAAGGACAGAAAGGTCAGGAATGATCTTTCCTTGCCTTGCTCTCTCCTCTTGATGTTTGGACGGTGACTACCTTCCTATAAGGTCCTCTAAGGTTCTCAAAGTGTGCTTCCCAGACCAGCATCCCCTGGGAGTTGTTAGAAAGGCAGATTCCTGGGTGCCCTCCCAGAATTTCCAGTTCTGTTGCTGGCTGAAGTGTGGCTACAGCTCTTCCTCTGCAAAGGAAGCTTCCTTCTCCCTCCCCTGCCCCTTCAGACCTGGGTGGTGAGGGCGCCACACTGCCACTAGCCCCCGATCCTGTCCACACTTCTCTAAATGGTCCCTCCACCCAGCAGTCTTCAGTGAACCCCGTGGAGAGTGCCGTCTGTTCCCTCCCAGGACCCCGCCTGGCCCAGGTGTCAGCCGGTTCATATCCGTTTATCAGGGCATGCCCTCCCCCAGCTCCCCAGTCCCCACAGGCTTGTGTCAGTCATTCTGGCCACTGAGACCTCTTGAGTTAGTGGCCTCGTGCTGAGGCTGGGTGTCAAGTCCTGTCTGGGGGCCCCTGGCCTCAGGGCAAGGCATGGTGGTGAGGACCCCACAAAGGAAGTTTCCTTCTAAGACTGCAGTGGGTATGAATGTGCACTTTGTTTAGGCAAGAAACATCCCCTTAGCTTATTTCTCTAGACCTGGTAGAATAGGACCCCGAGTTTCTGCTCTCCAAGGCAGTGAGAAAGTCAGTCTCCACATAATTGAGGTTCCCTCTCAGCCCCCGGTCATAGGAAGTTTTCAGACCTTTTGGGAGAACCATCTGGTCTTCACCTGACCTTCCCCTCCCCACTACCAATGGTTTCTGTGGGGGCCACGGGACCCTTACTGGGTTGCAGGATTCTTGTTTAGCCTGTGACCTTGGACCCCAAAGTCCAGCTTTCCTAGGCCATTTTCCTTGAAGACACCAACATCTGATTAGGGTGCTGTGGGACCCTACTGCTCATGGCTCCCCAAACCACTTTTACCCTGGGGTCAGTCTTCTGGCCCCCCTCCCTTCTGCACAAGATCCCTCTGCTGTCCCTGCCCTGAAGCAGGATGACATCACCCCCCAGTGGTCTGGACTCCTGCCCTCTGACTTGTCCCAGCTGTCCACGTGGTGGTTGACACCAGCACCTACTGGTCCACCCTGTGATATACACTATAGAAGCACCAGCACTGGTGACTTTCACTTCTTATAGGTAGGGAAACTGAGGCACCATGTCACACATCTGGGAAGTGATGGAGCCAGGCTGAATACAGGCAGCCTGGCGCTTGAGTTTTTTTTTTTTTTTTTCCTTTTTGTCTTTTTTCCGTGTCCGGCAACGGA
>NW_007739650.1:5918-20960 GCF_000696425.1 Galeopterus variegatus | reverse complement strand
TGGGATGACTGGATATCCCCTTTTATGCACCATACACAGTAGTCAACTTAAAGTGAATAGTATACCTAAATGGGGGAGTTAAAATTGCAAAACTCTTAGAAGAAAGAATAGGAGTAAATCTTTATGATTTTGGGTTAGCTAAAGGCTTTTTAGATACAACACCAAAAGCACAAATAACAAAGGAAAAAAATAGATAAATTGGACTTCATTAAACTTAAAACTCTTGCACTTCAAAAGACACCATCAAGAGAGTGGAAAGACAAGCCACAGAATGGGAGAAAATGCTTGCAAATTAGATGTTTGATGAGGAGTTTGTATGCAGAATATATAAACAACTCTTTCAACTCAATAATAAAAAGACAAATAACTCAATTAAAAAATGAGTAAAAGTCCGAATGGACATTTCTCCAAAGAAGATGTACGAGTAGCTTATAAGCACATGAAAAGATGCCCAACATCATTAGTCATTAGGGAAATGCAAATCAAAACTGCAATAAGATGCCTGCAAGAATACTTATAATGAAAAAAGACAAACAAAAACAAGTGTTGGTGAAGATATGGCGAAACTGGAACCTCATGCGTTGCAGGTGGTCATGTAAAATGGTGCAGCTGCTTTGGAAAACAGTCTAACAGTTTCTCAAAAGGTAAAACATAGAATTAACATACAGCCCAGCAATTCCACTCCTAGGTAATGCCCAAGAGAAATGAGAACTTGTCCACACCAAAACTTGCACATGAATATTCATAAACAGCCCAAAAGTGGAAAAAACCCAAATGTCTACTGACTGATGAGTGGACAAGTAAAATGTGGTAAATCCATACAAGGGAATATTATTCTTTAATAAAAAGATATGAAATCCAGATACATGCTACGACATGACGATCTTTGAAAACATGCTAAGAGAAAGAAGCCAGTCACAAACGACCATACATTGTGTGATCCCACTTACACAAAATCCCCAGACTAGGCAGATCTATAGAGACAGAAAATAGATTAGGTGTTGCCTAGGGCTGGGAAGGTTTTGGGAAATGGTGAATAACTGCTAATGGGCATCGAGGGTTTTTTGCAGGGGTGGGGGCGGTGATGAAAATGCTCTAAACTTGATTGTGGTGAAGGTCACACAACCTTTTGAATATATTAAGAATATACTAAAAACCAATGAATTGTTTACTTTAAGTGGATGAAATGTATGGCATGTAAATTATATCTAAAGAAAACTGTTAAAGAAAAGATAAGGCAAAATGCCTAGCAATAAATCTGAAATATTACCGAGAGCCCAGTCGGTGATGGGAGCCAGGAGCCTGGTGCAGGAGAGCTGAGGTCTTCCCCAGGCCCAGGAGGCATAGCACCCAGAGCCTACAATACTTTCATGAGCCCACGAAAATGTTTTAATTTCTTTTAAAACTGAAAGAAAAAAAAAAAAAACTCCTAGGTGAAAAAAAGTTTAATACTTAATCTGGTCATCTTTCTACCAATGTGGTTGTGAACGGTAGTTTTTAATTTTATTTTTTTTTCTATTTAGGAAGGGGCCCACCAAAGTCTTAACGTGGCCCTGGGTGCTGATCTGAATTTGGACATTAAATTCCACCCCCTCCAGCTCTTGAGAAACAATATAACATTAAAGAAAGTTCAAAACAATTCATTCATAATATGCCCACTCTAGCACAACACCTATTGCCTCTTTTCTTTTCGTTTTTGTTTTTTTTCGTTGGTCTCATTTTGTTTTTTTAAATCCTCCCTTTCAATCGTTGTCTGTCAGCAAACATCGTTATGATCTCGGCACCACTAACTTGCTGTGTGACCTGGGCTGGTCAATCTGCTGCCCTGAACCTTACTGTCTCCATCTGTAGCAGAGGGCGAGGCTCCTGCATCTCAGAGTAGCACACAGGGACAGAGCAAACAGGCTGAAACCAGAGGAGTGGCATCCACCCACCTGTGTCCTCGAAATTCTTTGGAAGGAGTGTCCTAAATAAGTGAAGAGGCACCTCCTTGGCTCAGCACTGAAGACCCTTTGTGATCTGGCCCCTGCTTCCCTTCTTAGCCTCATCTCCCTCTGCTGCCTCCGTCTTGGCCTTTGCATTTATGCGGGGCTGGCAGGAGGCTCAGGAGTCCGAAGGGGCTTCAAGGGACCTTCTCAGGGAAGAACTTAGGAGGCTCCATGCATACAAGAGTTGAGAATGCTGGAAAATTCCAGATCTTTTTCATCTTCCAACCCACATTGTTTCCATTTTGACCCAATTTATCTCCCTGCTGGGATCAGTAGTAAAATCCTTAAACTGAGGATTGCAAACTCACTCAAACTGTCATCCAGTCTAATGTCTCCAGGGCCATCTGGGTGGTTGAAGTGAGGCTGGGGGTAAAGTGACAGGGAGTGGTGGGGACTGTGGCAAACTAGAGCACAGCCTCATCTAAAGGGGGCACATCTGCCCGTCCCATTTGCTTGTTGCTGTGTGGGATTGTGGGCCCAGCATGGCCAGATCTTCTGATTGTTCAGGAGAAAATGAGAAATCTGGATTGGTAGGCAACATTTTCCTATTTTTATGATCTTGTGTGAGCCCAACAAAATGTGTCTGTGAGCAGGGTCCAGTGTGCTCTCCCTCCTTTCGTGAAAAAGGGTCGAAGGCTGGGCCAGGCCTTGCACGTCACTGTGTCCTCGGTGGCAAGCACAGTGCCTGGCATCAAGGAGGCCCGGGAGAAAGGACTGAAGAGTTGAAATTTCTTATAAAGTTTACGTGGAAGGCATTCATTCATTCATTCATTCATTCATTTGTTCGCTCGATCATCTGTTTGCTCATTTGTTCACATGCTCCTTCAATAAATGTTTATTGAGTGCTCACTGTGTACCAGGTACTGTTCTAGGTATTAGTGATACAGTGGGAAGAGAGGGGGGAGTGTGGGGGAGGGGATGTTTGGAGTTTTAAATAGATTAAATAGAAAGGCCTTCCTGAGAAGGTAACATTTGAAGAAAGTGATAAGGGAGAGGAAGGGTAAACCACCCAGCTAACTGAGCGAAGGATGCACAGAGGGACCAATGCAGAGGCTACTGCAGTAATCCGGGGGCAGATAGTGGTGGCTGGGACCAGCAGAGGTGGTGAGAAGTGGTCGGATCCTAGATAAAGTGCGGAGCTAGAGTCCCAGATCAGATGGGGCAGGGTCGGGCAAGAGAAAGAGAGAAGCCAAGCATGATGCCATGGTTTTGGCCTGAGCACCCGGGAGGATGGAGTTGCCATTCCTGAGCTGGGGATGCACTGGAGACGTGGCCTGGCTGGGACCAGCAGAGGTGGTGAGAAGTGGTCGGATCCTAGATAAAGTGCGGAGCTAGAGTCCCAGATCAGATGGGGCAGGGTCGGGCAAGAGAAAGAGAGAAGCCAAGCATGATGCCATGGTTTTGGCCCGAGCACCCGGGAGGATGGAGTTGCCATTCCTGAGCTGGGGATGCACTGGAGACGTGGCCTCCACCCTCATGGGGCTTGCAGATTGTCGGGGCATACAGACATTAATAAACTTCCACGCAAGCATCACACATGCAGAGGTAGACTCCTAATGGTGACTGGGAGCCCCGTAGGAGAAGGCCAAGGTGCTGGGAGTGTTATAAAAGGGGGTGTATGTTCCAGGCAGGGGGAACAGCATGTGCAAAGCCCTCGTGGTGGGAGGGAGCGTGGGGAGTACAAGCAGCCGAGGGGGTGGGGGAGGGGAGCAAGATGGGGAGTGTGGGTGGACAGGCTGGTGGAGGCGAGACGTGGCCTCCACCCTCATGGGGCTTGCAGATTGTCGGGGCATACAGACATTAATAAACTTCCACGCAAGCATCACACATGCAGAGGTAGACTCCTAATGGTGACTGGGAGCCCCGTAGGAGAAGGCCAAGGTGCTGGGAGTGTTATAAAAGGGGGTGTATGTTCCAGGCAGGGGGAACAGCATGTGCAAAGCCCTCGTGGTGGGAGGGAGCGTGGGGAGTACAAGCAGCCGAGGGGGTGGGGGAGGGGAGCAAGATGGGGAGTGTGGGTGGATGGGATGGTGGAGGACAGTCTTAGGCACGTGTGGGAATTTGGGCTTTCTCCTTTGGGAATTCAAAGGGTTTCAAGCAGGAGGGTGCATGACATGTGTTGGACATGATCAGAGCTGTGTGTTTTAAAAATACCCCTCTGGCTGCAGGGTGGATGATGGATTGGAGAGAGGCCAGAGTAGAGGCCTGGGGAGACCAGTAGGAGGAACCAGACTGGGGTGGAGGCCAGAGAAAGGGACCTGAGGGCTACGGAGGAGGTGCAAGTGACAGGACTGGGTGGATTGGACCAGGAGGTGAGAGGGGTGGCAGGGTTGTCCTCCACACTCCTGGGACGTGGGGTTTCTAGGAGCAAGGGTTAGAGGCACGTGCTTGCTCCAGGGCTCAGGGAGGGGACCGGCGAAAGCATGAATCCCACATGTGCTCTCACGTTCTTACACCCTTCTTTTCTTTTCAAAGGTGAAAAATGTCGCAGCTTCATTGACCTGGCCCCAGCGTCAGAGAAAGGTGAGTATGGTCCAGCTCAGGGTGCCAGCCCCGCCCTCTCTGGGGTCATTGTCCCTGCCCAGGTGGCTTCCCACAGCCCTGTGAGAGTTCCTCCTCCAGCCTTCCTGGGCGACGTGGCCTGGAAGCCAGACGTCCTGTTGCCAAGCTCTGGGTTTCTTGAACGCTCTGTTAAATGGGAGAGGCAGGTGAGGGAGGACCATTGGCCCTTCCCGCCTGGTGGGGCAGTCCTGCTCTGGGGTCATTGTCCCTGCCCAGGTGGCTTCCCACAGCCCTGTGAGAGTTCCTCCTCCAGTCTTCCTGGGCGACGTGGCCTGGAAGCCAGACGTCCTGTTGCCAAGCTCTGGGTTTCTTGAACGCTCTGTTAAATGGGAGAGGCAGGTGGGGGAGGACCATTGGCCCTTCCCGCCTGGTGGGGCAGTCCTAAGAGTCACTGCCCTTCCATTGTGTCCAGTGCATGCTGGGACTTTGGGGGAGGTATGATGGGTGGGTGGATGTGGGCTCAGGCAAGACCAGTGCTGGGGGATTGCCTCCAGCTGCAGGATTTGACCTCGGGGGAGGGAAGCCAGGTGGCTGGTCTCTGTTGTCTCTCAGGTGTGTGGGGCCAAACTGATTGGATGCTGCCATCCAGAGAGGTCTCATTTGTGTGCAGGGTCCAGTAGCAGAGACTCTGAGCCCACAGTGCTCAGAGCCATGCAAGGCAGTAATACGATGATCAGGAGCAGGTCATGGCTCAGCCGAGGGGGGGAGCAGCCAGGTAGGTTTAGCTGCAAGTAGTAGTAACCCAAAAGAACTGGCTCAGTGGAGAAATTTATTTATCTCTTTTATAAAAGTTTGACAGTAGGTAATTCAGGGTGGCTGTCCGTTGTCCCTTGGCCTCTGTCTTCATGGTCTAAGATGGCAGCTAGTGTGCCAGCTATCACATCTGTGTTCCAGGCAGCAGGATGGAGGAAGGGTAAAGAAGACAGGGCAAAGGTTCCATGTCAACTCTGAGGTTCCCAGAAGTTATCACATGACCACACTCAGCTGCGAGGGGCTGGGAAACATGGTCTTTATCCTGGGCAACAGTGTGTTCAGCTACAAGTCAGAATTTTTGTTATTATGGAAAAATGAGAATAGATACTGGTAGATAGCCTGCCACAGGGACACAGGGGAGCCTGGCCACCTCCTTCCCTGTCTACCCACTGCCACCCAGGAGAAAGGCTGCCAAGAGAGAAACAGGCATGCAGGTCTCTTCAAACAGCCCAGAGATTAAGAGAGTGTTCTGGGCCTGATAGTCAGGGGAGGGGAAACCAAGGCAGGAGTCCAGTCTTATAAACTGTTTCAACATGGGGGGAGTGTTGGGGTCCTTGGCTCAGGGGGAATTCTTAAGTCTGGGATGTGGCCCCTTTGCTGGTGAGACCGAGCTTGTGGTTCCCCTCCCAGGTCATTGGCAGAGGCAGTGGGGGACCAAGGGGTCATGATGTGTCATGAGGCTAATGACGTTCTTGTGTCACTGGCTAGTGAGGCTGAGGGGCAAGTGACAGGGAACCTACTGGGACTTCAGCCCCAGGAAGAAGCCAGGACCCCTGAGCAAGCTTTCGGCAGTAGGGACTGACTCCTCTGTTTCCTTGATTTCCTGAGGGCTGTGTCCAGTTTAGTTGTTATTCCTGAAGCATTTGGCTGAGTGACTCAGGTCACAGCTTCCAAACTGAGATCACCAGGACATGCTACTACTAATATTACAAATGAATGGCTGATATTTATTGGCAGTTACTTTGTGCCGGGCACTGTGCCAAACACTCACCTTAACTGAGAAAGCTCCCCACAACCTTGCAAGGAAGGGGGGTTGTTCTCACTCCCACTTGACAGATGAGGAAACTGAGGCTTAGAGAGATGAAGTCACCTCTTGCCAGGGGTGGAGCTGGGTTTTAAGCCAGGCCCCAGCTCCACACCCCTCCACTGTACTGTAGCCGTCTAGGAGGCACATCCCCTAATCCCCAAGGCCTTGGAACTCCTGGGCCAACTCTGCTCCAAATCTGCCTTCTGGGAAGCAGAGCCTGTGTGTGCACAAGGACACACATGTGCATGTGTGTGTGTGTGTGTGGCTGAGTGTGCGTATGCACGAGCAGGTGCTCCAGTGCTTGTGTGCATGCTGTGCACGCCTGTGGATGAGCCGTGTAAGTGTGTGTGAGCCTGGGCCTGGCGGCGTGTACAGGTCTGTGTACATGTGAGAGTGTAGGTGCCCTGTGTGCCCATGTTACATGTGCACAGATGTGTTCAAGTGTGAGCATGCATGGATTGTGTGTCTGTGTGAGTGGGTTGCTCATGCCCCTCGCAGGAGGCATTGGGCCTTTATTCCTGCCCTTTTTTTTTAATGGGGACCAAGGCCCCAGGGAGGTTGTATCTTGGTGTTTTACTGGCCTTGTGATTTTACTTTTAGTGCTTGGTGGCCACTCCGAGGACCTTCTGGCTGCATATATAAAATGTTTACAAGGAGGCCGGGTGGGCTGGCTTTGTCACTGAGTAGCAGAACGCTTTTCATGTACTTGCTGCCTCGCAAACATGTTAGCTCTCCCTTGGGGTCAGCAGCCCGTGTGACCTCCTCCTGGGCACCTGCAGGAAGGTGGCATGCACAGATCCATCCACCCGCTCGCCGGCTCTTCACCACGCTCGAGTCTTCATTTCTCAGATGAGGAATGCTTGGGGCAGAGATGGGTGGCAAGTTTGAGCCACGTGGGGAGACTGAGCTGGATGTTTGTGCCCAGGTGTGTTCTCACTGGGAAGACTCTTTTCTCCCAGATTCCGGCCCCGGTACTGCTGCCTCTGTGACCTCCCTCCTGGTGTCTTATGGGTCTGCCAAGTATGATGATAATCACAACCCTAACACTAACTGGCCTTCAGGCGGTGCTTACCATGTGCCAGGCACTATTTTTGAGGACTTTTCACACATTGGCTCATGTCACCCCCATTCGACAGATGAGGAAACTGAGGCACAGAGAGGTCACACAGTTAGGAAGCAGCGGAGCTCGGACTGGAACCTGAGCAGTCTGGCTGTTGGACGCCTGGCTCTTCTACTGGAAAGCCAGGCCTTCTGAGATCCGAGGGTGCCCCTCTCCTCCCTCACCAGGACCTCTGAGCTGAGTTGGGCCAGAGCTTTCCTTCCTGCCTAACCCCCTCCCGCCTGGCAAGCTGTGTGCGCACTTTCAAGGCCTTCTCAAATGCCACCTTCTTTTTGCCATTTTCTCCGATACTGTCTTGCCCTGTCTCACCCATCCTCTCCCCTGGCAAAATATTTGCCTGTCCTCTGTGCATCTTACCATGGCATGTATGTTTTTTAGTTTGCCTGACCATTCTAGTTTTGTGTTTCATGTGGGGAATATCTTTTTTGTTTTTTGCTAGCCTAAATCACGATTTTTCACCTGAATTCATTACACAGTCTCTTAACTGCTGGTCTCCTTTTGTTTCTGTCCCCCGATTCATTTGCTATCTGCTGTGGTTTGAATGTCCCCCCAAGCTCATGTTGGAACTTAACCCACATTATGGTGGTAAACAGTGAGGCCTTTAAGAGGTGATTGGATCGTGAGAACCGTGCCCTTGTCAATGGATTGATCCATTCACAGAGGAGTAAGTGATGGTTTGATGTGTGGTCATGGGCGTGGTTCTGATGGCTTTATAGGAAGGGCGAGCTTTAAGAGGTGATTGGATCGTGAGAACCGTGCCCTTGTCAATGGATTGATCCATTCACAGAAGAGTAAGTGATGGTTTGATGTGTGGTCATGGGCGTGGTTCTGATGGCTTTATAGGAAGGGCGAGTGAGCAGGGTGGCTCTCTCTTGCTCTTGAAATTCTTGCCTGTGACAGCCTGTGTCACTGTAGAGAGTCACCACCAAGAAGAAGGCCCTCACCAGATGTATTCCCTGGACCTTGAACTTCCCAGCCTCCAAAACTGTAAGAAATAAACCTCTTTTCTTATAAATTATCCAGTTTCAGGTATTCTGTTTTAAGCAACAGAAAACATATTAATACAGAATCCCCAATTATCTTTTTGAAGCCTAAATCATATCACGTGACTCCCTTGTTTAAAACCTTCGCATGGCACCCATCTCACTTGGGTACAAGTCAGCGACCTCACTGTGGCCCACAAGGTCCTGCGTGACCTGGCCCTACACCCTGTTCTCCTCTCACCACACTCCGGCTCTCCCAAATCCTCGCTGTTCCTTGGTTCAGCCAAGCTAGCGTGCGCCTCAGGGCTTTTGCGGTTCCTTCAGTTCTCTGCACAGTTGGTCCCTTCCCATCATTCAGGTTTTGGTACAAATGTCACATATTCTTCCTTGAACATCCTCTTTGGTGCCCCGCCTGCCCCCAAGTTCCTCTCCACTCCTTCACTTGTTTGTCTTCACATCACTTATTTGTACCTAAAATCACCTGATTTTTCCACTGGCTATTTGATTAATGATTGTCTCTCCCAATGGACTGTCAGCTCCACGAGGGCAGGGATTTCATCCCCAGTGCCCAGAGCAATGCCTGGCACTGATCACTGCTCCAAAATGTCTGCTGAACGAATGAAAAACGAATATTGATTTTAAACGTGCTATTAAGGATAGGAAAAACTGAAGTGTTTTTGCTGATATCACTCTCCCCTCAACACAGCACTTTGGGTTAAGTCATTTGGTTAAGTCATTTGTTGACATTATTACGTCACACCTGAGCCATGTAATTAATGTGTGATGATTACATTTCCTCTCGTATATAACTTTTCTCTCTTAGAGTGAATCATCTCCTCATTTTTTCATTTGTTTAGTTTTCTGTTGTAAATTCATCTTCAGATGCTTTGCAAATGTGTAAATATTCTCTTAATATCTTGAAAGACAACCAGGTACTCATAACTCCTTCCTTCCTAACTTTTCCTATGGAGCCTTTCAACCTGCAGCCCCAGTCTGGCCCAGTGATTGTCTAGGGCTGCTATTCTGGAGCCCTCTATACCATTATTTTGGAATTTCCTCTCTTCTCTCATGTTGGACCCTCTGCTTCCTGGATCCCAGGTAGTCTTCCTTTTGGTTTACTTCCTTATTTTGGGGGAAAATATCTTCCAGTAGCTTCCTGAGAAAGAGAGCAAGGTTGATTGAGATGTTGCACACCAAATGTTGTCTTAACTCCTTAGTCACACTTGACTGAATGTTTGGCTGGGTATAAAATTCTAGGTTGGTAATAATTTTCCCACAAAATTTGGGAAGTATTGGTTGCCCCCTTCTAGCTTCCAGTGTTGTTGAGAACTTCAGTGCCAGTCTGATTCTTTTGTGTGACCTCGTTTTTTCCCTAACTGGAAGGAAGCTTTTAACATCTTATTTTCTGCTCTTATTTATTTTAATTTTCTATTTTCATTTTTATTTGGCTTTTTATTTAATCCTGAGATATTAACTCAACTTTTATCTTTCAGCCATTCCATTTTTTAAATCTCTGCAGTTATATTTTTAATGTTAAGAGCTTTTCCTTGTTATCTGAATGTTCCTTTTTATAGTCTCCTGCCTTTGTTTTATGGATACAATATCTTCTCATATTTCTCTGAGGGTATTAATTTTTTTCATGGTTCTCTTCTATTCCCTCTAATGTCCCTGCTTCTTTCAGGTTCTTTTGCTTATTTTAATTTTGACCTCTGTCTTTTATATATTATGTTTTCCTCAAGTAACTGATGTTCATATTTAAGAGTGAGGTACCAACATGCTATTTGGAAGTTCTAGGTGCAGTTGGAGGAGGATACCGGCCAATGGACTTCCCAGTTATCTGAACTATGAACCCTTCAGCTCAAAAGTCCATCTGGTCAACCAGTACCCACCTTCACTAGGCTTTTCCTCGTGGTCTGATCAGTTTCTCAAAGAGGAACCCTCCTGTCTCCAGTGTTTTAACCCAGCCTCAACCATTCTGTGTATCATGTAGGGGAAGGATGCTGAGGGGCATCCCAGTGTCCCAAATGTAGACTTTTATTTAATTCTTGGTTTTCAGTATGGAACTCACCTAGGCCTGGTGCCTCCAATTCCAGGGACCCTCTGAGGTTTTCTTCCCACCAGCTTTCTCCATGCAGGTGGTCAACTTTCAGCTTTCTCCTATTTGCTAAGTCATTAACCACCTTCCACTGCCTACTGAATACCTTTCGCATCTGTCCTTTTCTCTCTCCACTGCCAGGAGTTCAGCTTCTCATCACATCTTTCCTGGCTTTTGGCAAGAATCTCTTAGCTGGCCTCTCAGACTTCAGGCTGCGCTGCTTAAAATCTATTCCTCAATGCCCATCGACACACAGTAGAATAGTATACAGCCATGAAAAAGAACAATATACAACTGCTCACAGCAACATGGATGTTGAGCAGAAGTGAGATTCAAAAGAATACATTTGATAAGATTCCATTTTATAAAACTGGAAAAAAGGCAAAATGAATCTGTGTTGTTAGAAGTCAGGACAGTGGTTGCCCTTGAAAAGAAATTGTGATGGAGCTCGCAGAGGGCTCTGGCTGCTGGCAGTGTTCTGTCTCTTGATCTGGGTGCTAGTTACACACGTGTGTTCAGTTCATGAAAATTCATCAAGCTGTGTGCTTACGATACATGCACTGCTCTATTTGTGTGCTATACTTTGTTAAAAAGGAAAGAAATATTTCCCACACTGAACTCTAAATAATCAGTTATATCAGACCCCTGCTCATGTACATTTTCCCCAAAGTCTCCAATATTATCTCTCATGCCTCTGTGCCTTCCCTCCACCTGACCTGCCTTTACCACCTCTTGTTTGCTTTGCAAACTCTTATTCATTCTTCAAAACCCAGCTAAGACATGACCCCTTCTGAAAAGCCATCTTTGAACCCCCAGAGGTACCCAGCTGCAGTGACGGGGTCCAATTAGCACCCATCACACTGTCCTGAGGTGACTCCACCAGGCTGGACACTCCCTGAGGACAGGCACTGTATCTCGTCTTTCTCTGTGGCTCCCATGCCCCAGATGGTTGGCACAGACCAAGAGTTTAGTAAAGGTTTGTTGAATGATGGAAGGAAGGAACAAACGAACAAACAAGGGCCATGTTATAGATACTGGTGGCCCGTTTGGGTTTAGAAACCAGGATCCGACTCCTGAAGCCTTGGTCTCCTCTGATCCACCTGGGCTGAGCTTATTTTAAATCATCTCTGCTCCCTGCCGGTGTTTTCCAGTGAGCTGGGACTTCTGACAGCCACCAGCCAGCAATTTTTGTGAAACAATCTCCAAAGCTTGTAGGTTTCATTTGTTTAATATTTCAGGGATGTGTAACAATGTGGAAGTCTCCGTGGCCACAGTCCTGAGTCTTGCATGAGTCATTTCTTACTTCAGTTCCTATAATAGTCTCTTGTTGGTCCCCTCAACCTCTCTGTTCTCTGCCTGAAATCGATTTACAATTCTGCTGCTCACTTAATTTATTTAGTGCATTTTATTGATTTATGTCATAGCACCGAAGCGTGCATAGATCAGAACATGCTGATCAGGGATGGGAGAGGGGAATCAGCTTCCACAGCTGCCCAAACTCTGACATCAGAGCTAAAAACGAGTCAGCTTGCTGGCTGCAGCTGGAACACGCCGGGTGGCCAGCGCATCCTTGTGCCATGCATTAATCCAGGGCGGTCTTTCAACCCTGACTGTCTGGGGAACTCTCCATCAACCTTCACAAGCCAACCCAAAGGTCCTGTCTCTGTGAAGCCCACCCTCACCCAGAGTGCATCGATTACTGTGTGCTCCCAAGTGACCAGGTATATACCTGTGATCCAGGGCTCAGCAAAATGGGACATCTGATTTTTTCCATCCTGATGAAACAGACATTTCAAGACGCAGAGAGGCAGGAGAACATCCACTACTCCCTCTCACCTGCCATTCCCAGATAATATCAAGATAATGCTCTCAACCTTCTGGCCCACGGTGGGAATGGTCAACAGTCTGAATGAATGGCCCTGGTCCATCCATGGAACTCTGAATCTTCCTTCACAAGATCATTTCTTCACTATTCTTAGTAAACTCACAACAGAGGCTGGCCAAACTGATGCCATTTAACTCTCAGAGGCAGGGCTTTCAGGAATAGCTGTGGGGATCTTTGTTTACCTTGTCTTGGGCCAGTGGTCAGCATCCCTCGGTGCCAGGAGCTGGGGCAGTGAGGAGACCCCACAGCCTCTGCTCTTGAAGAATTCACCTTCTAGTGGGGGAAGACAGACAAGAGGACAGAGTCACAATCTGTGAGGATGGGCAGAGGGCTGTGGAAGGAATGAGAACAATCTGGGAAGGCTGCGTGGAGAAGCACCATGAGGGAGGGGCCTTGAGGGAAGAGTAGAATTCTTTCTCATGCATCGGGGGCATCAGGGGAAGTCATTCCTGGTGCAGCCTGGGCTCAGGGGTGAGACTGAGTGTCCTCAGTGCCAGGCACATGGCAGGTGCTCAATGGAAGACATTTGCTGAATGGCTGAAGCATAGAACGAAGGGAGAGCCCAGAGAGGTTAAGTGCCTTGCTCAAGGTCACACAGCAGGTGTAGGTGAGAGTCAGGCTAATCCTCCAGGCTCCTGAGGTTTTTAAAGCAGCATCCCTCCTGTTCTCCTCATCCCACTCTTCCTTCCCAGCCATCCGTCAAGCCTCGCTGCTCTAGTGTCATACACAACCCTCCCACCTCCCTAATTCTGAAGTGCTACTTCTGCCACTTTCTTTTCTGAAATTCTGGATTCCTCTAATTATGTGCTCTTATTAAAGGTGATTAAATCCCTCAGCCTGGCAGAGGATTGCTCCCGGAGATCACAACAACTAATAATTGCTTTAGTTGCTCTAATTCCAATTATTCAAGATTATCTTTCAGGTAATTAGGTATTTGGGCAATCTCGCCTGCTCACTCTCTTGAAGAGCATCATATTAACCCCAAACAGTGACCAGCTTTCATGTTTCATAATTGGAAACAGTTTTTCCATGTTCAGAAGACTCTATTAAGGGTAAACAGTGGTAATTTAAATTTCTAAATGGCTCTGTGGCCTTATCATACTTTAGTGTGAGAAATTACCATGCAGCTCTGGGGGTCATGATTTGCACTGTGGGGTGGGCATAGGGTTGGGCAGTGAATAACCTGTGCAACTGTACGCGGGGGCCAGGTTATCATACTTTAGTGTGAGAAATTACCATGCAGCTCTGGGGGTCATGATTTGCACTGTGGGTTGGGCATAGGGTTGGGCAGTGAATAACCTGTGCAACTGTACGCGGGGGCCAGGGATACACAGATAGAGTTAAAAGAAGACAACATTCATTATACAAATAAATCTGTACTTGCACCTCACGCTGAACCATACTGCCTGTGATGTCCTGGGAACGTGTAACCCTATTTTGTCATGTTTTCTTTTTTTTAAGCGATATAATTTCATGGGCGTAATTTACAAACAGTGCACCTCACGCTGAACCATACTGCCTGTGATGTCCTGGGAACGTGTAACCCTATTTTGTCATGTTTTCTTTTTTTTAAGCGACATGTACAGTGACATGTACAGGTTTTTTTTTGGCTCTGTGGCCTTATCATACTTTAGTGTGAGAAATTACCATGCAGCTCTGGGGGTCATGATTTGCACTGTGGGGTGGGCATAGGGTTGGGCAGTGAATAACCTGTGCAACTGTACGCGGGGGCCAGAGATACACAGATAGAGTTAAAAGAAGACAACATTCATTATACAAATAAATCTGTACTTGCACCTCACGCTGAACCATACTGCCTGTGATGTCCTGGGAACGTGTAACCCTATTTTGTCATGTTTTCTTTTTTTTAAGCGATATAATTTCATGGGCGTAATTTACAAACAGTGACATGTACAGGTTTTAAGTGTACAGTTCAATGAGTTTAAAGAAATGCGTATATCCATGTAACCCATACAGCTGTTAAGATATAGAATCAGGGTCTGCTTCATGCGCATGTGACCATCACATAAGGCTGTCACACAGGGCCCTTTGGGCAGCAGGGCCCTATGCTTGGTTTAAAACTGTATGCTCCCTGTCTTCAAATTCTTAATAATTTTTCCACAAATGCCTTGCTTTTCCACTTTGCACACCTTCCTGATTTGGCCCATGTATACCCATCCCCGATGTTATTATTTACTTATTATTTCTCTTTCTATTGATTCACTTAAAAAGTCTGATTGTTTTAACCTCCTTATGAGCAATAATATCTGTCAATTCATGGTTTCACTGCACCAGTTTGTTTTTTTCCAAGATGCTTTAAAATAAATAATAATAATAATACCAAAAACTTATTCCTGTTTTAGCAACATGCCAGGACCACCTGATCCCCCAACAACTCAAAGAGGTTTGTACTGTTGTTCTACTGTTTTATGGATGGGGAAACTGAGGCCCAGAGAAGTTAAGTCACCTTGCCTGCTATTGTGTGGGTCATAAGAGGCAGGGGCAGGTTTGTATCTGGGCAGCGGACCTTCAGGGTCCTTGTGTCTCACCATGCCACTTACTGCCTCGATGTGAGTAAGATCTAGTGAGAGGTAAGGATGGGGTAAGTGTAGGCAGATGGGGCTGGGGA
>NW_007739650.1:0-4751 GCF_000696425.1 Galeopterus variegatus | reverse complement strand
GACAGTTGCTGAAGGTCCAGATAGTGGCAGAACTGGGATTGAGAGGCAGAGCTTCTGAGGGCGGTGTTAAAGAGCACGGGCTCTGGATTCAAATTCTGACTCTGCCTCACTAGCTGCGGGACCTCAAGCGTGCTACTCCTGCTCTTTATGCCTCGATCTCTTCATCTGTAAAATGAGGATAATCACATCCACTCTGTGGGATTCTTCTGAGAACAGATGTGATAATCCGTGTGAAGAGTTAGCACAGGGTCTGGCTCAGTAAATGCCAGCTTGAATATTCTGCCGTGTTTCCCCAGCTGGAAAACTAACTTGGAAAATAACCCAATTTGTGTTTATTTCTACTCAACTAACATTCAACTAACCATTGAATAATGCACAGAATTCTATTCACTGCCAGATACTTTCACACCCCTTGCTTCATTTAATCCTTTTGACAGCTCTTTGGGGTAGGTACTATTATTTCTGGTTTACAGCAGAGCTGCTAGGCAGCTGACTCAGAGAAGTTGAGCCACTTGCCTGAGGTCACACAGCAAAGTGCTATATCCCATGTGTCCTGTGCTGTTTCTGCCACACCTCATGTCTCTTTGTACCTACCTGGTGCCCTCTGGTCCCTCTTCCACTCCTCAGGCCCAGGAAGTTCTTTGTCTGCTTTGTTGTGTCTTCTGACCCGCTGGGTGGCCCATTGGCTCACAGCTGTTGGGGCCTGCATGGAGCAGGAGGGAGGTGGCAGCTGAGGGGGCCCCAGGCACCCCCTGCTCCTCATGCATCCCATCTGCTGGCTCCTGCAGCCTCTTAATTCGCAGCCATCTGCCGGGCTCCCTGGAGGCTTGGCGAAGTCTGGGATGTAACACAGAACCTCCAAACACGCTGCCTCTAGTCTGTGTCTCAGAGTCAGGACCCCATTTCTTGGAGGGGTCCAAGACCCTGAGGCCTCCACCCATGCCTCGAAGCCACTGGGAACTAGAAATTTGAGAGAGAGGCCCTTTCAAAGGGAATGTTCCTGGAGGACTGAAGCCCCATCCCAGATTGGCTGCCCAGGAATTGGCTTTGCAGGAATTGGTTCCTGGAGCCAGCCTGACTCCCACAGCCTTTGTGTCTCCTGGGCTCTCACTTAACATTTGACTTGGCATTTAAAATGTCCTACATGATGGCTGGCCCGTGGCTTACTTGGGAGAGTGTGATGCTGATAACACCAAGGCCAAGGGTTCAGATCCCTATATAGGGATGGCCGGTTAACTTACTTGGGAGAGCATGGTGCTGACAACACCAAGTTAAGGGTTAAGATCCCCTTACTGGTCATCTTTTAAAAAAAAAATGTCCTACATGTCTTGGCAGGGATGTGCTGGCCCCTGCTTGTCTGCAGAATCTCTGGCCTCTTGGACTCTGATTTCAGCACGTGTTTGCCTGAGAAAGGGCCCGATGTGGAGGGTTGGGGGCTTCTGCAGCAGGAGAAGGACAAGCAGGTTCTTCAAAGCCAGTGTCTGTCTGAGTGGTCTTATCACACATGCCCCTTCCTGGCCATCTTTAGGGGTGAGGGCAGAGGCCATAGATTTTATTCATTAGTTTTAAATTTAAAAAGTTACTTTGGGGGCCGGCCCCATGGCGCACTCGGGAGAGTGCAGCGGCACTCCCGCCGCGGGTTTGGATCCTATATAGGAATGGCCGGTGTGCTCACTGTCTGAGCATGGTGCGGGCGACACATGCCGAGGGTTGCCATCCCCTTACTGGTCACACACACAAAAAAAAGTTACTTTGGTAACAGCTTTATTGAGATATAATTCACTTCTTATACAATTTGCCCACTTAAAGTGTACAGTTCAATGGCTTTTCATATATTCACAGAGTTGTGCAAACATCGCCACTATTGACTTTAGAACATTTTAATCACCCCCCCAAAAGGAGCCCCTTTTCATTTTGCCATCACCCCTCAACCCTCCCATCCCCCACAGACCGAAGCAGCCCCGATTGACTTCCTGTCTCTATAGATTTGCTGATTCTGGACATGTATAAATGGAATCCTATCATATGAAGATTTTTGCATGTAGTTTCTTTCACTTAGTGTGATGTTTTCAAGGTTCACCTATGTTGTTGCATGTGTCAGTACAGGCAATCCGCAGCTTATGATGGGGCTATGTCCTGATAAATCCATCTTCAGTTCAAAATATCATAAGTTGGAAATGAATTCAATCGCCTAACCTAAGGAACATCATGGCTTAGCATAGCTTACCTTAAACGTACTGAGAACACTTACATTAGCCTAAGTTGGGTAGAATCACCTAACACAAAGCCAGTTTTGTAATACAGTTATTATAAAGAATTTTGAGTAAAAATTCAAAATGCAAAGTATGGTTTTTACGGAATGTGTATCACTTTGGCAACATCATAAACTTGAAAAATAGTGTTGAACCATTGTAAGTTGGGGACCGTCTGTACTTCATTTCTTTTTACTGCCAAGTAATATTTTTGTTGTATGAGTAGACCATATTTTGTTGATCTATTTAATATTTACTTATTTTTTAAACCTTTTTAAAATAGGGAAACAAAGTATAATTCAGAAAAGTACATAACATAAANTGCTGACAACACCAAGTTAAGGGTTAAGATCCCCTTACTGGTCATCTTTTAAAAAAAAAATGTCCTACATGTCTTGGCAGGGATGTGCTGGCCCCTGCTTGTCTGCAGAATCTCTGGCCTCTTGGACTCTGATTTGTCCTACATGCCTTGGCAGGGATGTGCTGGCCCCTGCTTGTCTGCAGAATCTCTGGCCTCTTGGACTCTGATTTCAGCACGTGTTTGCCTGAGAAAGGGCCCGATGTGGAGGGTTGGGGGCTTCTGCAGCAGGAGAAGGACAAGCAGGTTCTTCAAAGCCAGTGTCTGTCTGAGTGGTCTTATCACACATGCCCCTTCCTGGCCATCTTTAGGGGTGAGGGCAGAGGCCATAGATTTTATTCATTAGTTTTAAATTTAAAAAGTTACTTTGGGGGCCGGCCCCATGGCGCACTCGGGAGAGTGCAGCGGCACTCCCGCCGCGGGTTTGGATCCTATATAGGAATGGCCGGTGTGCTCACTGTCTGAGCATGGTGCGGGCGACACATGCCGAGGGTTGCCATCCCCTTACTGGTCACACACACAAAAAAAAGTTACTTTGGTAACAGCTTTATTGAGATATAATTCACTTCTTATACAATTTGCCCACTTAAAGTGTACAGTTCAATGGCTTTTCATATATTCACAGAGTTGTGCAAACATCGCCACTATTGACTTTAGAACATTTTAATCACCCCCCCAAAAGGAGCCCCTTTTCATTTTGCCATCACCCCTCAACCCTCCCATCCCCCACAGACCGAAGCAGCCCCGATTGACTTCCTGTCTCTATAGATTTGCTGATTCTGGACATGTATAAATGGAATCCTATCATATGAAGATTTTTGCATGTAGTTTCTTTCACTTAGTGTGATGTTTTCAAGGTTCACCTATGTTGTTGCATGTGTCAGTACAGGCAATCCGCAGCTTATGATGGGGCTATGTCCTGATAAATCCATCTTCAGTTCAAAATATCATAAGTTGGAAATGAATTCAATCGCCTAACCTAAGGAACATCATGGCTTAGCATAGCTTACCTTAAACGTACTGAGAACACTTACATTAGCCTAAGTTGGGTAGAATCACCTAACACAAAGCCAGTTTTGTAATACAGTTATTATAAAGAATTTTGAGTAAAAATTCAAAATGCAAAGTATGGTTTTTACGGAATGTGTATCACTTTGGCAACATCATAAACTTGAAAAATAGTGTTGAACCATTGTAAGTTGGGGACCGTCTGTACTTCATTTCTTTTTACTGCCAAGTAATATTTTTGTTGTATGAGTAGACCATATTTTGTTGATCTATTTAATATTTACTTATTTTTTAAACCTTTTTAAAATAGGGAAACAAAGTATAATTCAGAAAAGTACATAACATAAATATATAGCTTAACGAATTATTGTAAAGCAAATACTTTCTTACCACTGAGGTAAAAAAAAAATAGGTCATTGCCAGCCCCCCAGAAGTCCTTCTTCTGTCCCTTCCTAACCACTACCAACTCCTTTGCCCCAGAGGAGGGTCATCACTGCCTTGCTTAGCTTTATAGCAGAGGTCGCAAACTATGGCTAAATTAGTCTGTTTCTGTTGCTTATAACAAAATACTTGGAACTAGGTAATTTATATTTGGGTGGATAAGCTTATTATAAAGAAAATAAAATTTATTGCTTACAATTTCTGACCCTGGGAAGTCCATAGTCCAGAGAATACCCCTGGTGAAGGCCTTGGTGGTGGCAACAGTGACCAGGGGTCTCACATGACAGAAAATGGCAGAATAGAGAGAGAGAACCTCTCATGTGCTCTCCTTTTAAAGCCCTCAGAACCACGCCCCTGGCCACCATTATTAATCCATTCACTAGGTGTAGTCCTACAACCTAATCACCTCTTCAAGGCCCCACCTTTCATTTACCATAATAGGATTTCCCACCCTTTTAATATTGTCACAGTGAGGACTAAGTTTTGGGGGGACATTCAACCCAAGGCAATGGCCCATTGCCCCTTTTCGTAAATAAAGTTTTATTAGAACACAGACACATCCATTCCTTTATGTTTTGTCTACAGTTGCATTCTTGCTACAATGGCAGAGTTGAGTGGTTGTGACAGAGATCATCTGGCCTGCACAGCATGAAATATTTACTCTCCGAGCCTTGACAGAAGAAGTTAGCTGA
>NW_007739649.1:33195-34986 GCF_000696425.1 Galeopterus variegatus | reverse complement strand
TGACCTATGTCCATTTTACAGGAAATATTCACTTGAATTAACCCTCTGTTATAACATGTTGCTGTAGGTATATATGCAAACAGAAACTGTACACTAGTGACAGTCTCAACAGGGACACTCTTAGAACAAACTCTACAAATTAGTAATATTTCAAGCTAAATTGTTCAATCCAATGAAAACAGAAAATAACAGAAAAATATCCAACCAGATATAACTAAATAACTTNAGGTCTTCAGCTGCGCGTAAAATCAACAAGCCAAAGTGCATGTTACCATTGATTTGGTTGCCAGGATCCCCTTTAGCGAACTGAAATCTGTCCAGTAAAAAGTGGCAAAGTAACACAACTCCTGCAGCGGCCAGGTCGGCCTTCGGGAACCTCGCCATGTCGCCGCCACCTCCCTTCCCTGTCCCGCCAGTCCTTCTCCGGCGCTTTGCTCTGGGGCTCCCGGTGGGAATGGGAGCGACAGGGTCTAGTGCCGCGGATCGGTCTCGGTGGGACCCGGAGGCCTTTGTAAATTTCGCGGGGATTTCACACCCGGGAGCCGCGAAGAGGAAAAAGGGAGTGCGAAGAAGAGCGCAGCCCTCTCCGGACCTCTGGCTCTCTCTTCGCAACTCGCCGCACTCGCAGCCCTTGCCCGACACAGAACTGCGGGAAAGAAAGGCCACTTGCAGCCGGGGCTCGCAAACTCTTGTTTCCACACAGGCAGCGCCGCCCCGGTGCCCGCACACGGTGACTTCTGAGCCACCGCGATGCGCTCCACTGGGTTCAAAACAGATCTAATTCCACAGCCACAGCCGCTTCCTCCTCCAAATCCAAGAGGGCTTTCGGCTCCGAGGGAACTTTTCTCAGTCTTGGGATGGCCCCGGCGGGAGGTCTGGGTTTGCGGGAAGGGGGTTACGGGGGGCTATCGAAAGCCCTCCAAGTTTTTCTCCCTTTCTTCGCCCGGTGCAGGGCGCGCGTCCTCTCTCGTGGTCGGAGGGATGGGCAGCCCCAAAGAGCTCAGCCCTGGGAAGGCTCTGCTGCGGCAGCCCGAGGTCCGAAGCCAGGAAAAATGTGTTAAAAAAAAAAAAAAAAAGGAAGAGGAAGAAGAAAGAAAAAAAGGGATGGGGGTGGAGGGGGGGGAAGTCAGGCTGAAACCTATCCGGAGAGGGTTCCTCCTGGCTAAACAGGAGGTGGCCTCAAGCCCCCGCCGAGCCCCGGCAGTTTGGTGGCGGAGGTGGCGGAGGAGGCGCCGCCGCCGCCGTGCTCCCCCGTGCTCCTGCTCCACACTTTGGGGAGGGAAGGCAGCTCGCAATTTGCCGGATCTGCCGCTGCGCCCTCCTCCCTGCTCTCTCCGCCCTCCCCCTCGCTCCTCCAGGCTTCTACCTTCCTCCCCGAAACCGGCAGCCAGCACCGACCTGTCCAATGGCTGCACTTTCCTCGGGGCCTGGCGGAGGAGTCGCCGACAGATTAAGCCGGGGAACACTGCGAGGGCGAGTGGGAGGGCAACTCCAGCCCCGCGCGCTCCCGGAGCGCCGGCGGAGGAGGCGAGCCGGGTGGGCAAGGAGGGGAGCGCGGGGCGGCACCTCCGCGCCGCCGGGGCGCCATCCCCGCACCGGGCTCGCTCCCTGGGCAGCCCCGCCAGCGGCGCCCGCACCCATATGGCTCCCGGGGGCCCTTCGCGTCCGACTGCGGGCGATGGGGGGAGATCGCCGCCTGGCCCCAGCGCCAGCGGACCCCGCCTCCGGAGGGGGCTTCCTGGGCACTAAAGGGTTAATTACAGTTCGCCCTTCCGGGAGGGTTTGAGTGGC